>NC_142526.1:12175102-12290102 GCF_964205215.1 Stylophora pistillata
AAGGATCTTGTCCTTCGATAGACTTTAACTTTTCGAGATATCTTTCCTTTGATTCTTTCTGCTGTAGATTTTCAAAATAACCGGGTAACAACCCACGCTTCGTAGTCGCTTTCGCCGCCATGCTGTAAACAAACTGAAGCTTGTCCTCCAGTTCGCAATGTCACGTGATGTGACGTCACGCTTGAAATGGGTCTATATCTGCATTATGAAAACAAAAGGGAAAAGCGTGCTTAACTTTATTGCTCATTTTCAGCTTCACTGCATTGGATATAATTATGCATTTACCTGAATTGGGCTCACTAATTTCAACAGTTACTTATGTTGTTTATTTAATAAAAATTTTCACGATTATTTTGGTGGCCGTGAAATTAATTTCATTGCTGATAAAGATGTCATTGAAGAAAATTGAACAGTTTCCAGTATCATTATTCGAACTTGACCTTCTGAATGTTTGAATAGAAATTTGATTATCTAACCCTTTCTATAAAGCTAAACTTATCGTGCTGGTTAACTCAACCGGCACTACTTTGACACTAATAAGTGTTTCAAACTTTAACATTATCATGACTAGAAATACGACTTTATGAGATGCAAGCGCTCCATAACTTTCATGTGGTGAATAATTCAAGAATTCATCGATCTCTGGCTAGGCTTACGTTGGAAGAAAAAAATTGAATGTCAGCATTTTCGGTGTTACGGTACTTCAGCGTCAGTTGAAAGTTATTAAATATATGGTTGTGCTGAAATGACAGTGTTTTACAAACGTGGACCGCCGGTCTACCGAGCAGTGCGCACAACTGAGTTGGATAGTGAAGTATAAGAAAAACGCTAGTACTTTGCTTTCACCGCGTCCATCGTGTGGGAGTTTCTTATCGAAGAATTCGAGGAAGTCCAGCTGATTCACTACAGCATCATGCTTATGGTTGGTGGCAGTTTGAACGAAAGTAAACTTACGTTTTGTTTTAAGTATTAAACTATCAATTTGTATTTTTGCCTTTCCAATTCTTGACATCTGGCTAACACAGAAAAACAAAAAACAAGATGGAATTACCTTCCCTTCTTGATATTGCCCCTCCAGTTACCTTCATACTTTCTATTCGTTGCAGCGAGTAAGAGAACTCTGCCTTAAACTGCTGTACATGCAAGAAAAATTGCTAACTCATCAAAGAAGTATTTCAGCGGTCCTTGACCTGTTACACAAGAATGCTATTTTCTGATGTAATATCCTTGAGCTATTGTACTGATTGTTCAGTACAACATTTTATTTAACCGAGGAGAGGAAAAATGTCGGACGGGAAAAAATTGTCTCAGGGTCATGGAACTTTTTTACAAACCTAAGTTTTATGAGTTCTTGCAGTACCGCACACCGATCAAAACCATGTTTGCGGCAGTACTGCACGAATTTAAACAATGACAATTTGCTTTGATCTCCCACGCCGTCTTTGCCTGATAGCACACTTCAAGCTTGCTTATATACCTGTATACATCGTAATGTGCATGGTATGGGAATTATACGCCTATTTTCGACCTTACCGATGCTGCCTAGCCCCGTTAACTTGAACTTCTGCGGGAAATGAAAAATAGTTAACAACTATTCACCGAAGTGGAGGCTGCCGAGCCGCACTGCGTCACACTACCGTATCCTACCAATGACCGAATGTTTATTGGCCTTTCTAGGGCTTAAAAATGCATTTTCGAGAATGCTATCACGTACGTATCGCCCAAAAATTTCTAGTGCAAATGTCGATCCAAGAAGAAGGTTCGAAATAAAAAGTAACAGCTTTAAATGATTGCTGCTAAATATTCCAGTTAATTAACCCCTGTGGGACCTTTCAACGGTTTAGAAGTAAAAGCGTTGTCACCTTGAGGCAGAAGAGAATGCAACCAGAATTGTAAGTATTGTTAATATTCTTATGCTTTTGTTCTGTCTTCTTGTTTGTCTGTATATTTGTAACCATGTCTGAAGTTTAACTATAAACTGATTAACGGTTTAACTATAAACTAATTAACTATCGTTAAAAAATCTATCAAGGGGCGAGTGGACCCATGCGAATCATCTCGCTTTATCAACGCTTGTTACCCTCTAACGCTCAAGCGCGTTTTGTGTTCATCTGCGAATCGACTTTTTATGACAAGTATCGACTCAACGAAAAAGTCCTAAAGACGAGTCTGGTCGACCTGTGATTTGCAACTATGATTGAAGATTTCCGTCCTACTAAAATTCTAGCCTGGAAGCTAGCGCAAACATCACAACATTTCGCTTTCCCTCCCTTCCCACAAAGTTCTTTACCATCGCCTCACTTCATCGCATATCAATGCAACCAGTCGTGTTGTTTATTTTAAGAGACAATTCACGCAACATCGTACCACATCAGGCGCCCTAGTTCGATTCATGGTCAAAACTATTCCCAGTTGCGAGCCGAGAACCTCGGTGGTACCGCCAACTGGGCATCAGGTGACAGTGGGCGCTTTGGGACTAAGTCCCAAGATCCTACAACGCTTCCCCGTTTCCAGAGCACACTAAACTCAAAGCGGCGCATTGCTCAGTCTTGCGAAAGCCTCAGTGGCTGAGTGGAATAACTGGCGTTCCACACGAGGATGCTCAAAACGTACGTTGCAACGACAGAAGCCTGTGGAAAAGGACCTTGGGTAAACGGGTAGGAAGGAAAGGGATGGATTATAGAGGATGAGGAATTTTCCTTACAGAAACAGAAGATGCATAATTTTAGGAAGTACAACTTCTATCATTTATTTAACTTTTATTGTACAGCTGTATCAAAGAATTACAACCAACCAAGTAAATCACTAAATCTGTAAGGGTTTCCACTCGCTTTTTAAAAATCAGATGTTGTCAGCTGACAACCTCTACTAATACATCTCCTCAATTTCATCCCGTCTCTTACAAGACCTGATTTTAGAAACTTAGCGAACGTGTAACAAAATGTAGTTGACTGATAAAACAGTGTTACTTTGCGTATGAAATTGGTCCTTTGTGAAGCCTCTCTCCTTCATTTGAATAACCTCTGTTTTCTTTATAATCTACTCGATAAAAAATATTCATTTTATGGAGGATGTTCCCGTAATTAACCTCGTAATTGTAGCCCAAAATCATTCGTGCCCTTTTGGAAAGACCTCGAGCATAGTTCTTCCCTATACGGAACTCCCGTCTGTTGAATGACATATGTACAACATGTATGAACCTTGTCACTCTAAAAAAGAACTCTTTTAGAATATTTTATAAAAATATTTTTTAAAATACCTCTACTTCATATATATAAAAACGACAACTTTCTATAACTTAATAAACTAATCTAGTATGGATACGACCGTATATTTATTTGTTTGGACTGAAATAACTCAGACCTCAGTTTCGATAATTCAATGTACTATACTCAATCCACACATTAAATTATTTCAAATAATTAATTTAACTATCAAATAATTTAGTAAGGATAAAAAACCGACAACTTTCTATAACTTAATAAATAAATCTAGTATGGACACGACCGTATATTTTTCAGTTTGGACTTAAATAACTCAGATTAATTAAATCTATAATGCTCAATCCAAAGATTAAATTATTTTAAATAATTAATTAATTAAACAATCAAAACAAATAAGATTAAAGGAAATCAACCACACATAAACAGCTCCTTTCTACTGAGCACATACTACAAAGTGCAAGCCAAAACTGTCTGTTTGCTGTGTCCACTGGCACAAAACAGATTAGATTTGTGAACACTTCAAGAGATCAAAGATTCTGCAGCTGAAACTGGGGGATATCTGAGAATATCATCCAAGGGATATACCCCAATTTTCAAACCTTAAGTCCACTACGAGAAGTCTAACAATAACCTGTACAAAACACTACAAACATAAAAAACAAATAAATACACAAAAGGCCAAAATTTCAATCATTTCCACCGCTTTTTTACTCCCATTATGTTCTCTCAATGAACTACTCACTTATGTCATCGTGCTCTGTTGGCACATTTCTATGCATAGGAAACTGGTGACCTTCAAGAATTAGGTTCTGACCATCACCCACCACTTGCTCCATTTGAGACCTTAGATCTGAAGTGTTACCATTGAGAGGCAATACAGCATTTCTTCTTCCAGGTACATTACCTGGGGTAGCAGCGTTGCTCACAGCTGTACCAACTATGTCATCGTGTTCTGTAGGCACGTTTCTATGCATAGGACACTGGTGACCATCAACAGCTAGGTTTTCACCATCCACCACTTGCCCCATTTGAGACCTTAGATCTGAAGTGTTGTTAGTGAGAGACAATGCAGCACTTCTTCTTCCGGTTTCACTACCTGAGGTAGCAGCGTTGCTCACAGCTGTACCACCTACGTCGTCGTCCACTGTGGGTACGTTTCTATGTGTAGGAAACTGGTGACCATCAAAAACTAGATTTTGACTTTCCTCCACTTGCCCCATTGGAGACCTTGAAACTGAAGAGTTGTCATTAGGAGGCAATACAGCAATTATTCCTTCAGGTTCATTGCCTGGGGCAGCAGTGCTGCTCACAGCTGAACCCCCACAAAGAAACTGGTCTGTTGAGTGTCTGGCCAAAAATGAGGGGTAAATTCCAGGTGTAGCCAGGCGTAGTCCAGCTGTTGGGGGCTGTGATCTTCCCAGTGCTGGTGAAGTGTTGTTAATGGGAGGCAATACAGCACTTCTTACTTCAGGTTCATTGCCTGGAGCAGCAGTGTTGCTCACAGCTGGACCACCACAGAGAGACTGGTCTGTTGGGTGTCTGGCCATAAACGAGGGGTAAATTCCAGGTGTAGCCAGGGGTAGTCCAGTCATTGGTGGCTGTGATTCTCCCAGGGCTGGTGATAGTAAAAATGAATATCTCAATGTACTCTCCTTGTAAGAGGAAGGAAATATTTGAAATTTGTTACATCACTTGCAGTGCCCATGGGCGAGATGAAGCCAATCCTGTGTTCTAATTGGCTACCCAAGCGGGCAAGATGGCCCCGTCTTGCCCACTTGGGATTGCCTGCATTGATCCCCTACATTCAATATAAATAACAGTTACTTATTCGCTAACAAAACTATCGATGAACACCTGAGATATTCCAATGCATGCAGGCCAATTACAATTAAGTAATAAAAGTGTGTATACAGATTGTTTCTTGACCAAGCTAAGCTTACCAGGCATTTGGATAGTGCTAGGAACAACACAGTCAATTTCACCACCTTCAGCAGAGTTAAGCAAAGGCTCACTAACAAGCCCAGTACTGGAGGCAGACACTTGATTTCTTGAACCATCTCTCCCTTCTATCTTTTCCTTTCGTCTTGCACAAGTTTGCTCCAAGTTGCCTGCAATTTTGGAATATACATCACTGAAATATGTGTACTCTTTCACATTAACTGCTCTGTTAGTTGGTCTGAAGAAAATGTATAAACTACTAACACTCACACTGAATTTCACATTTCATAAAAATAACGGTTACTGTTTGACAAAATAAAAAATCATGATGAGGACCTGAAATATTTCGAGACATGCAAGCAAACCAAATACTAAAAATGACTGAAGTGCATGAAAAACAATCCTTAGTGACTTCTGATAAACACATCGCCTTCTCCCAAACTGTCACAAGGGAAATAAAAGAGTTTTTAGCCCTTTAACTCCCAGAAGTGATTGCATAATGAGCATTAGCAATGAAAATGCCATGTTTAATATTCATATTGGAAAAGGAAGTTTGAATTATTCAGCGAATATTGGACAAGCATTTTCCCCTTTACTTTCAACAACTTTCACAAAAATGAAAAAGCCATCATAACCACAGTTTTTCAAAAACTGATTTCGATAATATGTGCATTTTGATCAAAAAGTTTGTATACAGATTGTTTTCTGACCAAGCTAAGCTTACCAGGCATTTGGATAGTGCCGATAAAAGGGGTGTCAACTTCACTGCCTTCAGCAGAGTTAGGCAAAGGCTCAGTAACAAGCCCAGCACTGGAAGGAGACACCCGATTGCCTGAACCATCTCTTCCATCTATCTTTGATCGTTGATCCCTTAGCGGAAGTGAGAAACTCAGTGAACCATGGTCACTTCTTTGACCAATTTGAGACTCCACTGAGAATGGTTTAGCTCTGCTGGACTCAATTGCTCTTAACATGAGCTCACTGTATGAATCTATTTCCTGGGATACTTTGGGTCTTGCTCCAGTATGATCCCATTTGCCTGCAATTTTGAAATTGACACCAGTGAAATCTGTGCACTCTGCAAAATATGATCCTTACAATTTTACCACAAGCTCACATTCCTCTTTCACATCAAGTGCTATCAACTATGTTGGTTGGTAAATAAAAAGGCAGAATGACCAACATTGGCACTGAGTTTCATATTTTACACAAACAACAATATTACTATTTCAATAAAAACTAATGATGAACTCTTATAGTATTCTATAGAGACCTGCAAGCAAACCATGAAAATATTAGGAGGAAGTCCATAAAATACAATCCTAGGTGACTTTTGGTAAAACACCACCATCTCCCTGGGTATAAAAAAGGAATTATACTAGAATCCAGTTGTCTATAAGAGGTCAGTGAGGGCTGAATCATTAAGGTAGCCCCTATCATTAAATTCTCTATCTCTTCACTGGTTATTCATCTAGTAGATACAAAAAAATTCTAGAAATGCTGTAAGTATTCACAGATCTTTAGTTTTACAGAAGTGCATTATTCTTTAGAAAGTGAAAAATGTCAGATATTAAGGAAAATGTTCCCTTCGTACATTTAGCCCCCCTTGGAAATTCAATATTTGTGTGTTGATCTCAGACAAATAATTTTATGTACCCAGCACTTGCAGCTGTAGTAAGCTTAGTAATATATTTGAGCTAGGGATATATAAAGGATTTGGACAAGGACAATAAGGGACTTAACCTTTCACCAAAGACACAGAACCTACAAAGAAAATGAGTCAACGAGCACTTAACTGATGTTTTAATTTTTCTCTAATCGCTGATAAATGGAAATGAAAATGCCAGATCATTTTTCATTTCTTTTATTTCAAAGCTAGAACTAACACTATGCACAAGGTCATATTGCTCACTTTATCTGAGTCATATAAGTTCACAGGACATATCACCAATTGCTTGGGTGTAAAACTATTTGGTGGGTAGAACCAGTAAGTGAAAGTTATTACAAAGCTGACCCCCTTGCATTGGCCAAGATCAAGCAAATCCTTTGTTCTGATTGTCTACCTGGGCAGGAAAGATGTGCCTGTTTTTCCTGCTCAGATTGTCTGCTTTGATTCCATGCAAAAAAAAAAAAAAAAAAAACTCTACTAACACTTCTAACTGCAAATTCACAAAGATCAGGGCTCTACACTAACAGTAGCCCACTAGCCACAGACTAGTAGAAATTTAGTTTTGGCTAGTTTGCTGAAAAGTTAGTGTTGAGCCCTGAAGACATTTCACTTCTAGGTTACTGTATTCACAAATCAGTCATATTAAGTTGTTTTTTGATTTTGCATTTTTATGGACCACAAATTGCATTACACACTCACTTTGGAAAAGGACATTTGAATTCAGTGATTTGATTTATTTCAAATCTCAACAAACTGAAAAATTAGGAAAAGGAAAAAACAGATTTTTACATTTTCACATTAAAAAATGGATGTTATTTTTTAATGCAAAAGCTAAGCTTACCGGGCTTCTGGGACACCCTAGTGAATCCCTCAGAGAATAACTGTTGTACTCTGTGTCTACGCTCTCGATTCCTTGTGTGAAATTCATCCCTCCCTGACTGAACCAGTTCAGAATTCTCTTTTTCACAAGTATCTGGCCTCTTCTCCATCTGTTCATGGTGAGCTTGCCGAAAAGATCCAAAAGACAGTCCAGGCTTCCCTGCTTCCTCTGTTTCTGTGGACTGTTCTGATGAAGGGTCATACTCTTCCACATTTGCAGGCTGTTAATAAAAAAAATATGTACACTTCTCTCAAAATTATGTAGCTGTAATTAAGTGCACTTCTCCCTATAGCCCTGGAATTCAAAGTTTTAAATTCTAGCTCAATTGTAGACACTCTTCCCCAGCTTTGAGTTACAAAATTTCACATACAAAAAATTTGTTTGAGCAGCCAATATACTGTCTTCCTCCTTTCACTCCCTAAAAATAATATTTTGAATAAAAATTTTAGAAATTCACAAAAATCCTTGTCTCTGTATGTTTGTAACTCTTATTTTGTACACTCTGAGCAAGAAATCAGGTTCAGGGTGTTTAAAAGCAGTTCTACATAACTTTCCCACTTGGCTCAATGACAAAACAAATACTTAAACTGTCTGCAACTTTTTATTGCTTGTCCATAATCCAAACTCAAAAGATACTATCCAATATCTAATGCATGCTAATCGAATAATAGCAAGTGTACATCTTACAACTGTATAAGTACACACACACACACACACACACACACACAGCCTAAATGTCCTTAAAGTTCTTTCAAAGTTGCAGAGATTTTTGGTATATCAGGAAGAGGTAATTAGACTTAAGGCTGTGTAATATCACACAGCTCAATGAAAATTACATGTATGAAACAAATCAATGATAACCAACAAGAAGGTGCAAACAGGGAAAGTCAACAAGCTTAAGGTGTTAAATATTTCCTTAATAACCTATCATAGCCGAATTTGATAGAACTCTTCAATCTGAACTTAGGCCATGAGAACAGAGTGTAAAGAATTGAGTTGTCTAACAAGCTTCCTTAGTTGATAATTGTTTTGAAAGACCAACACTCTTTTGGCTAGTAATTTTTCCAATGAAACTAGAACTAAAAAAGGAAATCTCATGCTCAACATGATTGGCCTAAGCTAACATGTTTACTTGCTGCTGAAAGGGGATGGTTAGGGTTATGGTTAAAAAATGTATTTTAAAATTCTTTTGACAGAAATTGTGTGTGCTGCAATTTGTTCTTATTGGATTTGGATCTTGTGCATACTGACAGTGGCAAAGCTCTTTAAACTTGAGTCTTGGGTTAAAAAGTTATTGCATAACTCACATCTTTTAGAACAATTAAAACAACCTCCCATTTCAATTTGACAATCATATTGGTTTTAAGACAACTTTCAATTGCCTGATCACTAAGATCTGTAGAAAGAAATTGATCTGATCTCTAATCAAAAGCTTTTTCTTTCTTTTTTTTTTTGGTTTCATGCAACCAATGTACAGTTCAAAGCAAGATGCTGCTAACATCTGCCATTTCAAATGAAAATTTGAGGAGAGCTTCAGGAAATTTTCAGCACTTTATGACAAACATTGCCCAGAATTGTAACAATTACATATTTAAAAACTCTTTCCCACACAGTAATGGCAAGAGAATTGGGTCTTCAAAATGATGTGTTTAACAAAATTGTTACATTTCTCAGAAAATTGGTGTAACCCACACACTCCTGCGAGCTCTACCCTTTCAGTTTTGGGGACATTTTTCTGTCTCATCAGAGTTCTTTAAATGCAAACCAAAATAGAAAAAGTAATAGCAGCAAATTCTCTGACAAAAGCTGTATTATCTTCAGCCATCTTGGAAAAATACTGACACTGTAGTTGTGTATCTCGCTTTCCTTGCATTTGTGTTGAAGTGTGAACTTTGTTTTCCTTTACATTTGGGTTTGCATTTGCATCACACATCTGAACCATGCAGTAATAAGTAGTCAAAGGTAATTTCTTAACTGATCTGCCCATTCTGCAATCCATTTGCTTCCCTGATTTTTAACCCTGGGCTAGGTTGTTCAAAGCTGAATTAAGGTAACCCAAGGTTACTGTGAAATTTGAATTCATATCTAAAAGATTTAAAAGAAAATTAATTTTAAATTCTTATAATTTGATCATTGGATATTCTAAAAAGAATAGGGAAAATTTTCCCAAAAAGGCTTTTGAACAGAGAAATAAAGAAACCTGGATTAAAATTTAACCCTGTGTTGGTGTTAATTGGCCTTCAAACATTTGGACCCTGATTATTAACTGGCTGAAAAATAAATGCATTTTGATTGCTCCTTTGTTATTGTCATGTATTACTTAAGAACTACACACCCCAAACAATATGGCGGTTCGGTAAGTAAAAGACTGTTTAATAATGCGTCATGCGTGCGCATGAGCAAACCATATATGGTAGCACACAACATACAACACACTGGAAAGCCATAACATTTCCTCCACACATAAAACGATCTGTCCCTAGTTTTTAAAACAAGCCCTAAAATACAATTTCAAGGAAAACATTAAATAAACCAACAGTGTCCGGTAACCACAGTTCGAAAGGTAAAAACGACCCTTAAACAAAGAAAACGAACAGAATAAAACAAAGTTCAGAGATCAAGCCTCTGTGGGGCCCTGCGAACTCTCTGAGGGTGTTGTCGCATTTTGACCATCGGACTAGCTGTAGCTGGTTTAGCATCAGGAGGGTCAGGTACCGTAGGTGTGGAAACAGGAACCATCTTTGGTTGATCTTTTTCGAAACATCCTGGAGCTGTGCCACCCTTAGTGGTTGGAGTACTTGATGTAATCGGGGTCAGTGGTGTGTTGGCCACTTCAGGTTGGCTGACTTCAACACTACAGTCGGCGTCAGTGCTTTCAACTGAGTGCCCAACTGCCGTTGGTCTCAACTGATCAATATGTCGGCGCCAGATCAGTCCCGGTGCCACCTGTACCTCATACATCAGCGGACCTGTCTTGTTAACGATCAGCCCTGGACGCCACTTCAGATCCCCTCGATAATCCCGTGACATAACTGAGTCACCAATCTCTAACTGGCGATACTGTTTACCCTTGTCAATCGCTGCCTTAATGCTCTGCTGGTGTTGTTGGTTAACCATCTTACGGTTTAAGTTAGGTTTCACCAAATCTAGGAGAGTACGCAATGGTCTTCCCAGGAGTAACTGTGCTGGGCTCTCACCGGTGGTGGAGTGTGGAGTGTTCCTGTAAGCTATGAGAAACTTCGCCAACTTCTCCCTCACTGGCTTGGGGCTTTGATGCATGGAACGCAAAGCCTGTTTGAAGGTTTGTACTGTCCTTTCCGCAAGACCATTCGTCGCTGGATGGTACGGTGCTGAAGTTATATGGAGGATGCCATTGGACTTGACGAATGTCTGGAATTCCTCAGAAACAAACTGTGTACCATTGTCACTGACTATCTGTTCCGGAATTCCAAATCTGGCGAACAAATCGCGTAGAATTTCGATAGTCGAACTTGAAGAAGTTGACTTGACTGGAATCACTTCTGGCCACTTGGTGTGTGCGTCGACAACCACTAAGAACATCGAGTTCTGAAATGGCCCTGCGTAGTCGATGTGTATACGTTGCCATGGTGTAGTGGCCCACTCCCACGGATGTAGTGGTGTTTTAGCAGGCATCTTCTGGTTTTGCTGACACCCGCTGCAGCCTTTCGCTAGCTCTTCCAGATGACCATTGATATTAGGCCACCATACGTAGCTCCTCGCGAGTGCTTTCATTTTGACCATGCCCAGATGCCCATCATACAGTTCCTCTAACACTCTGCTTTGTAACTTATTGGGAACTACCACTCTCATTCCCCATACGATGCAGCCTTGGTGAACTGTCAGTTCATTGCGTCGCTCGTAATAAGGCTTGTCTCCCTCCACACGAGTAGACCATCCTTTCACGATAGAATCATGTATCCTCGCTAGGACAACGTCACGACGTGTTTCTCTTGCCACTGCTTCACTGGTTATAGGTAATGGCACAAACTGAGAGGCGTGGAACACCTCTGCTGAATCCACCTCCAAGTCTTCAAGCTCTTTCTGCTGGAGAGGGAGCCGCGACAGTCCATCGGCATTGCAGTGTTTGGTTGTACTCTTATACTCGATGGTATAGTCGAACCCGGACAAGAACAATGCATAACGCTGAAGCCTTGCAGCAGTCATGGCTGGAACTCCCTTTCCTGGGTGGAAGATGGCAGTGAGGGGCTTGTGATCTGTAATGAGCGTAAATCGTCTCCCATAGAGGTAAACATGAAATCGTTTCACCCCCCACACAATGGACAATGCCTCCTTGTCTATCTGTGCATACCGACGTTCAGTCTTGGTCAACGATCGAGACGCAAAAGCTACCGGCCTTTCGCTACCATCGGACATGACGTGTGAAAGAACCGCGCCGATGCCAGTTGGTGAAGCATCACATGCAAGCCTAACCGGTAATGCTGGGTCATAGTGTGTTAGCACCTGCTCAGATGTAATCATACGCTTAGCCTCAGTGAAGGCTCGCTCACACCGTTCAGTCCACTGCCATTCGTTGTTTTGCTCTAACAACTGGTGAAGTGGGTGGAGAACTGTAGATGCATTGGGCAAGAAACGGTTGTAATAGTTTACGAGCCCTAAAAATGAGCGAAGCTGTGACACATTCTCAGGTCTTGGTGCACTGACCACTGCTTCAATCTTCTCTTGTGTCTTGTGTAGACCTTCCTTATCGATCTCATGCCCACAAAACTGAACTCTATCTCTGAAGAACTCGCACTTCTCCTTGTTAGTCTTCAGACCCGCATCTTGTAATCGCTTGAGTACACTCTCCAGGTTCTCCAAATGTTCTTCATCAGTTTTGCCTGTGACAATCATGTCATCAAGGATGCACTGGGTCCCAGGTATTCCCTGTAATACCTGGTCTATGGCACGCTGCCAAATGGCTGGAGACGAAGAGATGCCAAAGACTAAGCGATTGTATCGAAAAAGGCCCTTGTGTGTATTAATCGTAAGGAGTTCCTTGGATCTTTCGGTTACTTCCATCTGGTGATAAGCTTGGCGAAGGTCAAGTTTGCTGAAATGTCTACCGCCAGCCAAATTTGCAAAAAATATCCTCTATACGTGGCAGAGGGTACTGTTCTGCAAGAAGTACTGGGTTCACTGAGACCTTAAAATCGCCACAAACTCGTACCGATCCGTTTCGCTTGACTACTGGGACAATTGGGGTCGCCCATTCACTGTATTCTACTTTAGAGAGAATACCTTCCTTCTCTAAGCGTGTCAATTCTGCTTCTACTTTGGGGCGGAGTGCGTATGGCACTTGGCGTGGTTTATGAAAGCTGGACTGGCAGCCTTCCTCAACCTTCAAATCTGCCTTGTAGCCTTTAAGTGTGCCCAGATTTTCGGAGAATACAGACTCGTACTTCTGTAGTAACTGATCCACTTTGCGTGCCATACCCCCTTCTGAAGTCTTGCTAAGCTTAAGGGTTTTGATTTCACCGCAGTTCAGTTGAATTTTGGACAGCCAGTCACGCCCAAACAGTGCTGGTCCCTGCGTCTCAACAACTTGTAGGTTTAACTCTTTTTCCTGGCCCTTGAACTTAACATTACATCTCATCTCTCCCTTAGGTGTGATTTTCTGCCCAGTGTAGGTTTTAAGTGTCACAAGGCTCTTTGAAAGTTTCACATGATTAAAATGTTCCTTATATAGTTTGTATGGAAGTACAGACACCGCTGACCCTGTGTCTAGTTCCATCTTGACCACCTGTCCCTGTATTTCGGGGTTGACCCATATTACGTGATCCTTGTCACCCACATTATTAACCTCAAGGGATGCCAAATAATCATCGCTGTCCCCGTCATCACTGTCTACATAATTTACTGGGGGTTGGGAAGCTTGTGTCTCTTTTTTCTTTGATTTACAAGCCCTCACAATGTGACCAGTCTTGTTACAGTGGTGGCATTTTTCTTTCTTGAATGGACAACTTTTGTGATCATGAATTCCCAAACAGCGGTAGCAACTTTGATCACCCGTTCTCTTGGGGGAAAAAGAACCCTTTTTCTCTGAAAGCTTGGCTTCTCTCATGAATTTAAGCTTCTTGCCTGGCTTTGATTTGGCTAATAAATCGATTGATTCTGACGCTTTATTCCCCTGGAGAGCTTCAACATCCTTGTAAGATTGCTCAATAGCTAAGCACTTTGCAACAGCAATGTCAAATGTCAGTTCCTCAAGCTTAAGTTTCAAAAGCTCTGACATCATTCTCTTATCTCGAATACCCGAAACCAGTCTATCTCTAAGCCTTTCCAAACGCATGGCGTCGTTAAATTTGCAATCCGTAGCTAGATGTTTTAAAACAGCAACATATTGACTCACCGTTTCTCCTGTGTTACGTGCTCGGTTGTCAAACTCATACCTGGCTACTAAAGCAGACTTCTGTGGCTTCAATTGTTCGCGGAGACGCTCTACGATTGCGTTGTACGTGAGAGAATCTTCTCCTAACAAGGTCGGAGCCATCAAATCTTTCGCCAGTTGGTACGTTTCAGTGGGAAGATTGGTTAACAGAATGGCTTTCTTCTGTTTCGCGTCGGTCACTCCATTGGCCACGAAGAAGAATCCTAACTGTTCTGTATACGCCTCGAAGTCAGTTCCCACAGTGAACTTTTGAACTTTTCCGATGTTACGAACTGGATTTGGTGCCGTATTTGCATCGCTGGCCATCGTGGACGTTGTGTGGATTTAGTTTAGGGATGTCTTCACTTTTAGCAGCAAAAAGGTCCCTCAATATCCGGTCCTCGTCGCCAAAATTGTCATGTATTACTTAAGAACTACACACCCCAAACAATATGGCGGTTCGGTAAGTAAAAGACTGTTTAATAATGCGTCATGCGTGCGCATGAGCAAACCATATATGGTAGCACACAACATACAACACACTGGAAAGCCATAACAGTTATGATCTAGTAGACCGACAGACAGAGGACATGACCAATAATGTGACAGCATGTGTTATTATCAATTAAGCAAGAAGTTTATTCGAGCTAGTTTCTCTCCAACCCCCACCATGGGATGTTTTGATTATTTCTAATTTTTATCAGTGTTTGTTATCAATACCTGATTACTGGACCGTTCTTTCAGTATATCAGTCCAAAACCTTTGATGCGATAGTGTAGTGTTTCATATACATAGGATAAATACATTTAATAAACTGTCTAGTCCCAAAAACAAACTTCTGTCTGTTGCATTTAACTGTTCAGAACTTTTGGGAAGATTATTGTTTTCGCTTCACAAAGTCAAGCACTTTGACTTTCTTCAGGGATAATTGTAAATAAACGCATATACTTGTATATATCTGTGTGCAGCCATGAAAAGTAAATATTTTGTTTGATATGCTAATATTGTTGTAACATTCGAAAAGCAAAAATTGTCAAAGTGGCACATTGACTTACGCGAGAGAGGAGAAAGAATAAGTTAGTGCAGCTTCTCACTGGAACACTTCGCTTGAGAACCCTTCCTCAATGGTCCATCGTCAATTGTAATTCTCTACCGTTTTCTCATTAAGTCGTTCCTTGACGCCGATGCTCGAAGAGGACGAAAGCGATCGACTGATCGAAGTTACAATTAATTGTGCATATTTAAGTGCTAACTTTTACAGCTTCTCTTTGTTTTTCATCTAATATCCTTATTGAGTGGTGTGAAAAAATTCAAGCTATCACCTCACGAGGAACCCACACGGCGGTTAGCCTAACATTGCAAATAAACATTTCCCAAGAACAGTAAATGTGCAGCGCTCGATTACCCAATGCTCCCAAACTTGATAAATGGGTATCCATTTAATGAACTAGCACAGCGCACTTGAATGCTTGCAAACTTGTTAAGTGAGCGTTCATTTCATAAACTAGTAGTACAGTGCACTTGGATTGAGATCGACAGCTTATTGTAATACGTTTAATGGCCAGCTTTCGGACACGAAACTTTAGCTTACCTGTTCGCCTTGACCAAGATTTCCTTCGAAATCACAAACTTGGCCGGTCGCTGTCAAAAAATCAGGCGTGCGATCAATAAAAGTCTAGTTTCTTGATAAGTAAAATAAACTGAAAGGAAAAGTACCATGATCAACTTCAGCGGCCTCTTTTGGCGATTCATCGCCGACAATTTCGAACGAGGTTTTCGCTGTCGCCATTATTATTCCCAGTGAAACTATGACTGAATGACATGGATTGCGTCGAATGTTTTGGTATTGACAGGCGGGGGTAGGGTGGGGGGCTTGCTGTCAGATTCCCAACCAATAACAGAAACTTGTGTGCAAAGTATTTCTCTCGTAAAGTATCCTGCATCAAACTTTTCAGTAAGATAAAAAAAAAAAAAAAAAAGATAGAAACAACTACAGACTAAATTTTAAATGTAGCGGTCAAGAATTTCAGAAATCGTAACTATAAAGTCACTTGTGTACAACATAACTTCACTCAGTAGACGAAAGCCAGAAAGCCTAATGAGTAAGCCCCGAAAAGCCGTTCTGGACAGAAGACATATTTAGCGTGATACTTTGTGCGAAAATAAGTGTGAACAAATTACATTTGGATGACAATGGCAAGCGAACCATTTATTACGAAAATAAGTATAGTGTGAAGGAACCTTGTATCAATTTTTAATAAATTGATTCAAGTTACTTAAAGTTGAAGTTTAGAAATACATACACTCAAGATAAAGCCAAAATTCATCAAATAACCTTAGAAATACCACAACAACTTGATTTAAATCACTTTCAACTTCATTTCAATAAATATAAATATTCAAATAAATACATATACAATTTAATTATAGCTGGGAATAAAAGATCCCTTTCTGTAAAATTTCAAAAAACAACAAACACAAACGATATCATGCAATAAATGTCATTTTTTGTTGTTTTTTTGCTTATCTAAATAATGCTAACTAGCCAAACACACTAATGTAGACGTTTGGCCTACTAGCTTAAAAATCTGAATTTCTGAACCCTCTGTATTGTAACATTAATGTACATCTATAGCTTTGTAAATTTATGGCCTTCTAATTGATTACCACAACAAATCAACAATTCCTCAACATTTACTCCCATGATCTGATTAATTCTCCCCTACAAAATTATTTTCCTTGTAATTTCCTTAACAGAATTTGGTGCTAGATCAAAACTTTACCTGGTAAGTTTCAGTATTCTCAGTACTTGTTTGATGGATCATGTATAGATATTGTAGGAAGAAGTTGGAGGTCAATTACTTCTGGGAGTTGAAGAATTAATAAAGTATTCCTAGTCACGTCATGATGGAAACTTGTGCACACTTTGACTTATTTCAGTTCAAGCAAAGCAATATGGCATGTCTTAGAAGTAAATAATTATCACACATCGCCGATCAAAACTTCCGTTGGGCAATGGACTGTAAAACTTGTGTCCACACTGGGAAGGAAGGACTAAAACACAAAATGAAAATAGAAATTACTCCTCTCATTAACAGAATTGATCTGTGTGCTTTGAAGCAATGAACATTACTACAGTGGAATCTCAATTTAATGAGGTGCCAAGGGACTGGGGAAATTGATTATTTACATTGAGAGTTCATTATATTGCAAATCTTGATTTAAAGAATTTGCGGAAAAACCAACTAAAACATTCCTTATATCAAGGGTAGGGCGAATAATTGTTGCTGTTTTTTTTTGTGTGCGTGTGCGTGTGTGTGTGCGTGTGTGTGTGCGTGTGTGGTGACCTTGTCCTTCATGTCTATTTGAAGCTACAGTACAATGTACAGGTCCATACATAGCTACAGCACCAGAAACTTAGTTGGCCAACATAATTTTAACACGTATGATGCACAATCCTCGCAGTTAGAGAGCGCTATTTATGCAATAGCGAAAATCAGACCTGAAAAAAAATCAGGCCCGTACAAGATTCGAACCACTGACCTCTGCGATACTAGTGCAGCGCTCTACCAATTGAGCTAACAAGCCAACTGCGAGCAGGCCGTTAAGTTGATTCGTAATAAACCCGTGATGATAAATCAGATACAATGAATATATGAAGTTCATATATTTTGAACTGCGGTTGTAGATATGTATGATGCACGATCCTCGCAGTAGAGAGCACTATTTATGCAATAGCGAAAATCAGACCTGAAAATCAGGCCTGTACGGGATTTTAACAATTGCAAATGGCATGTCAAATGTTGTAATAAAAGGTTAATGAATAGGGCAACCAAACAGAAAAATTAAACAAAAGACGACAACTCTACTTTACTACCAAAATTGCTGATCAAGATGCCCAATGAAAAATTCTTCTGATAAAAATTGACTCATTTTTGGTCATTCTTAACTTTACAACCAAAATTGCTAATCAAGACCCTTAATCAAAAAATTGTTTTAATTGCCTCACATTTCATCTTTCGTGAAAGAGAAGTGTGGAAATTTCCTTTCTTTTGTGCCTGACTTGTCAAAATAATGTCATAATAAACATGAACAGTGTGTACCGTATTAAACAACAGAACCCTACTGTATAGTACTGCACTGTAAAGACTACTGAGCTAAAGTTGTTAATCAAAATATTAATTAAAAAAATTCTTCCCATGACAATTTTGAATGTTGTTGGTTTGTTTCGCATTTGCCTTTTGTCGTGTGTTGACATTCATTCATTATACCAGGGTATCTGTATATGTTTGGGCTTCTGGATTGTGTTTTGTTATTACGAGGATTTCTTTATATTGAGTTTCCTTGTATCAAGGTTCTGTCATACTGTACATTTTAATGTAACTTTAGCTGGACTGAGAATTATCGTTTGTTTTACCAAGGACTTTGTTATATGGAGGTTCATTAAATTAAGGTTCTATTGTGTAGGCTCTCAAGCTAACATTTTGCTCACACACAGTGGGAGGTCGCAAATATTTAACGAACTACAATGGACTGGTTCCATCCCACTGTGATGTCTCTTTAGCTGCATAACAGGTATCATATATTTATGCTTAGACTATAAACAATCTCTAATACAAGACAAACTTACTTGGCTTTTTCACTGGATAGGGTTCACCAGAATGTTTTTTTTCTGATTACTTTTTGTGGGAACTGGATTCTGCCACTATATGCTTGTGATTTGCCTCAAAGAATCATTCTCAAAATCAACATAACTACAGAGCTCAATTTCAAGCATTTTGTAATTGTCATGCTGTTCTGTCTAGCCACTTTTCTTTGACAGTACTTCAACAGATATTTTCATTCAGGAGCTGGGCTGTATAGAGGATGTCGACAGACTGGACAGGTGCGACTAAAACAAAACAAAAAATAACTCCATTATTACTCAGGTTCAAGTAGTTATTCCAAAAGAGTGCAATATAATGCTGTGAGAAACATGAAGTACAACATCAGATAAAGCATTACTTCTGATCCCATGTCACTTTCAAGAAACCTTGATTTTCTCACTCTTAGAACACTTAACACAAAGTAAGACCAGGAACATGAATCAAAGCAAAGCATCATCACAAGTGGGACTCCAAAATCAGATACAAGTAGCTACTCACATCCCATTCTGTATCATAGCTATTGCACATTCCCGATGGACTTTGTGTGAGCAAGGCAAAATTTGACACCCACTAAATGCATCCTATAAAAACAACAACAATGAGAGAATTATTTCAATAAAAAAAATTAAGAAGTTCACAATACAATGCACCTGTAATGTGAGAATGCGCCACGAGCAGAGAAATATTAGTGGGTATACAAGTTTGTTTTGTTCACATGATTTTATCTTGTGGTGAAGGTTTCAAACTATAGAAAAAGTATAGAAAATGAAAAACAAGACACTAATGCAGGCACATCTACTTCTAGGGTAACAGCTTACCTCTAGACAGATGCAGCATTCATCATGGCCAGAGTCAGGTCTGCACTTGTGTTTCCCTTGAAGCCGTTTGTCAAGACATACATTACACACATCACAATGAAATGACTTGTCTTTGTGTATCCTGGGAAGACAAAAATGAATGAATGAATCTTTTCCTAAAGCAATTGATGTGGTAAAAAAAAGTTTGACTGTAATGATTATGTTAACAAGGTCAACTACCAGAACTAGGAGCTTAGCAGGCATGCTATGTTAGTAGCCAGTGTCAAAAGTGCAGGCTTAAGGTAGCTCGTACCAATTTCCTCGCGCGGAGAACAAATCACTCTTGCGTCACGCGTGAGAGAAACGTGCGAAAAAAACGCGAGATTAAAGACGAAAATTTAAAACAAAGATGGCGGCGTGAGGATTTTTTCCTACTTATGTGAGAAGTTTACCTAAGAGCTTGTATTTGATGTGTTGAGCGGCCACTGTGAATGCAGGAGATAGAAACTAAGATGACGAAGACGATTTTCGGAGAAGTAAAGGTTGCTTCACTTGACATTTTAAAGAAATATTTAACTGATATGAAATTTTGCGACGGCAAAAAAAGAAGAAATCAAGTGAAGGATAATCTACCTGAAGTGGAAGAAGACTTTGCAACTTCAAGGAAAATAATATGATATAGCCAGAAGTCATGTGTAGAATTTTTAAGATGAGTTCGGGAGGCCGTCTTTGACGGCTGTTTAATGATTTTCTTAGCAGTAAACGTCTGTAAACATCAGATCGTAGGTGCTCGCGCAAGCACACGCAATTGTCAGCGGTAGCTAAAACAGATCATGAGCAAATGTCGATCTTATAGAATCCAGATTTTTAAATGCGCGAGAACACGCGTGGAAATTGCTTAACTCATGAAAGTTATTGCATGAAAACAAGTCCGGTGACCCCTTCTTTTTATTGTTCCAATATGATAATAACGTCGAAAGGAATCATCAGAAAAAAAACTAGAAAATTCTACGGAAGGAAATTTGCGATGTGTGAAAATTGCCCTTTTTGTAGATTTTCTGAAATTCCGCTCCGTAGAATTTTTTAAAAATCTTTGTGCATTTTCCTTTTCAAGTGCCAAAAGCAATCACTGAAAAAAATCAGGGGGTCACCGCGTTAGTTTTCGAATTATTTAAGCCACAAGCTAAAAAATGCGTCTGAATAAGCCTCTGAAAGCGTTGCCACGGAAACTGCTAGTGACGAAATGACACCTATTTTTTGATAACCAATGATTATGTAATTCAATCCCCATAAAAGTGTTCAACTGGCCTTGGTCAGTCTTTCTGTTGTATTCTTTCAAAGTTACAAACCATCAAAAAGATGAAAACCGGTACGAGCCACCTTAACTACATTTTGTGTGGATCCAGGTGTTTAAGAGTAGTTTTTGTGGGTTGTTGTCTTTCAGTCCTACATGTGAGTGACTGGTATCAATTATTTTATAGATTATCCCTACATGTAAATTGTACAGATTTCACAGTCAATGGGGCGATGTTCTATCTAAGGCTGGCTAGACACAGTGAAAGTGAGGCAGCAGTTACTCTCAGCTAACATAGCCATTTTACATTGCACTTCCACAGTGATATGAGTTTGGGATAAACAGCCATGGCCAACATGATGGAAGGGTGTTTCTTGAAAATTTTGTTGTGCAGGGGACTTACCTACATATCCCGCATTTATCACAGTGATAAGGGTTTTTGTCTATACTGGTGAAATGCTTGCAGATTCCACAGAAATAAGCGGACATTTTTGCTCCACAGCTACGACATTTCGCACTGTCTTCAGCAATCTGAGAAGAGAGGAAAAAATTGTTGTATTGGTGATTGGGAAAACCATTTTCCCTCAACTTAAAAGCCAGATTGTACTGTCAGTATTACATATGAGCATCGATATCAGTTGCAATGATTATTATGAAGAGCAACACTCAACCAGTTTGGTTGCCATAGCAAATAAAAAAATAATGGCAACTGAAAACAGTTTGGTCATTGAATTTGTCACCAAAGTTGCAAATTTGACAACTTATTGTTGGCACTCATATACATGTAACAAGCAATAATGTCTTTGTCACTTCATGTTTATGGTCTAGAGTGCAGCATATCTGATTTGAAGTGAATTTTCTCAAAAGTTAATGAAAGAAAAATCATAATGTATAATAATCATGATGTAAAATTATGTAAAAATAATCCTTCATTTACCTCTTGTTCATGATGACAATAGCTGCACTTAAGGTGAGTTGCATGACTTGCTTTAGCTTCCTCATTGTCACATTCTTTGGAGTTGTTATGACAACGATGGCAGGAATAGAAGTTGGTACAGCAAGGAAATCGTACTCTACAATGACGTTGATAATGTTCACAAAGCCACAAAGACTGTCCAGTCACTGGTTCCTGCTGTTGAGGCCATCCTCTGGCTTCCTCTAGCTCCCTTGCCTCCCTTTCTCTTTTTTTCCGTGCTCTTTCTGCTCGTATTTCACGCTCTTTCCTTTCAATTTCTCGTCCAAACTGTTCTCTTTCTTCTCTTTCCCTAAGCACTCTTTCCACCATAGCACATGCCTCTTCTACACGCTGTTCCAATTCAAGCAAGGAGTTGTCAGTTGACTCCACTGATTCAGTGCCATAGTTTCCATTTGACACTGAACCTCCAGACTGGCCAAATCCTTGATCATGATCTCCTCCTGTATTAGCACCAAATGTTGAGCCAGAGCTTGAAGAAGCATCTGCACTGTTTCCTTCCCTGAAGGTTCCAGACGCCAAACAATCACCCACTGTGTTTGATATGCTGTTTGAGTTCGTTTGTCCAGATGTATTCACCCTGTCCCCAGTTGAAGAGACTGGTGACAAATGAGTATTTCTACCAGATTCTAACCCTGATAAAAGTTTGCTGTCGGACCCATTAGCCCTTGCCATTGGAGATGAAGTTGGAAAATCTGTTGAAGCATTTGGTTGGTTACCATAATTTTGAGATGCCAGCAATTCTAAATTTGTGGTTGATGATCTTTGTATTTGTAATGGCTCTGGAGGTAAAATTGATGCTGTTCCAGTGAAGCCAAAATTACTCTGAGTACCAATAACAGAATGTGTCATTTGAGGTCCTGTAGTTCCAGGAAAAGCAGAAGTTAACCCTGAACCAGTGAACCCTGATTGTAGAAAATCACTCCTTTGCAAAGATGTAAAATGCCCATCTTGGAGTAGTTGAGGCTCTCTTGCATCATATGCAAAGTCTCCACCCAAGAAGTTAGGATTGAATGAGTTCAAATAGCTGTTTTGGCTTGTATTAGCTGCAATACAGCTGTACGAGGGTCCAGGTGGAAGTAAATAATTCCCATTGAAAGTGTCATTCAAAGGGAAGCCATCTTCACCATTTGCTCTGGTATATACTTCATTAGTCAGGGGAAAACCAGGAGAATATGGTTGAGAAAATGGATCTGACCTTGTAGCAACCTGGCAGTCACCAAGGTATGGTTTTGCTTTGTTGGGGTCAATCATGTTCATCATGCTATCCATATCCTTAGCCAACATCTCCTCTGCATTGTTGTAATACAGACTTTCATGAAGATGTTTGTCTTCAGAGTGTCTTGCCAAGAATGCGTTGACCACTCCCTGGACCACAGGTCCTCCAACTTGTTGGGGAACCAGGTCAACCAATGAAGAGAAAAGTGAAGAAGAATCTGAAATACTGTCCTTTTTTGGGGTTCTGTCTCTTGGTCTGGCCCCTAAATGCTCCCATTCATGTGACTGATTGCTCAAATAAGAATCAGCCTGATCTACAGCTGAGTCTTTTTGAGGAGTGATCCTTGTATATGAAACATTTTGCATCTGAGTTGCATTCTTTGGTCTAGCCCCTATATGCTCCCATGTATTAAACTGATTGCTTGCACAAGAATCAGACAGAACATGGACTGCACCTTTTTGAGCAGAGATCATTGCATGTGATACATTTTGCTTCTGAGGCATGCTTTCAGGTGAAAGAGAATCTTGATTCAAACCAGATACATTTTTTAGCTTAAAACTATCTTGGGTTCTATTTGAAGTACAACCAGGACCATCTACAACATCCACAGTATTACAGTGCTGAACCAAATAGGATCCATTTACTGCACCATCACAGATGCTACTGGAGCTATTTGGGTCTTTTTTTCCTCCTTCCACTTTAGCAGCACCCCATTCTTTCACTTCTCCACTTTCAAAACTTTCATACGTCAGTGATAAAGACAGAGACCTTTCTTGCTTCTCATCTCCACCACTTGTGGTATCAAATGTACTTTCACCAGAGTTTTCCCACACCTTCAAACCATGATGATCAGAATTCAAGCTGATTGTTGGTGTACCACGGTGTGAATCCTCAGTCAAAGATTCCACATACACAGCAGAGCTGGATGTAGACTGTGAACAGCTTGAAGCCAAACCAAATCTTCCACTTGATGAATCAGCATAATTAATATCTACCAAAGAACTCAAGCTATCTGGATTACCTGGATCAGAAGAGGAACCCGTGCTACTATCACTGTCACAAAAGTTTCCACCAGAAGGGTTGCCAACATGGAACTCTTCATCAATATCAGCACTCTCAGAAATTTCTCCACTTTCTTCCACTTCATCTGAAGTTCTACTATCTACAACACAAGTTCTTTCAGATGCTTCATACCCCTGATTTCTTTCTTGAGGTGAATAGAACTCTCTTTTAAATAATTCATCACTGTTGTGAAAAGGAGCAACAAGTTTCTCAGCAAGGTCAGAACGATGGATTTTTTCCAAAAGACATTTAACATAAGAACATGATAATTCTCCTTTGTATTCCAATTCCTTAAATAATTCAGAACCTTTCCTAATCCTGGCTAGTCTGTCGAGATCCACTATTGGTGTAACAAGATTCTTAATTCTCTCAATCTCTGATTTTGATAGTAGGTCTGATATCTCTTCAGTTATATATTGTAGAAGATGACCTGCAGCAATAAGAATGATATGGTAAATATAACAGACAATGGAAGTTTTTATAAAATGAACAAGGAATTGGGAAGGTCATGTGCCCTTTACATATGGCACGCAAGTAAAGGAAATGGTATATCAAAATTCCACTCATGAGGCCTAAAATGTGCCACACCCATGACAAGTAAAACCTATTTTGCATCCAAACTTTTAATTACAGTTGCCACTTGGTGACCACCAAATTAAAATAAAAAGAAAAACCTGAGAAATTCACTGATCATTAGTGGAATTATGAAACAAACAAATGCCTGAATCCCCTGTCTTTCTCTTTTACTCTCTCTCACTACTGCATAACTCCCAGGTATGCAAACACCTAAAATGAGCTGTTATCAAGTTGAACTAATTTTGTCGAGATAGACTTCATTTTAATTATTACCTGAAACATTGTGGTCTTACCATCAACTTTGCATTTAGTAGCATGGTGACTAACCCTCAAGTGATTCTAGACTTAATTTTCAATTTGGAAGTTTTTATAAATACAAATACTTCGGCTTGCTTCAAATGAGAGACGTTTCTCAGCTAAGCAATATATTGGAGCCCTTGGATTGAATTGAGTCTGCAGCAAGTGTATGGTCAGTTTACAGTTGAAGAAACAAGGTGCAAGCTGGTGTAACTGTTTCAACAGAGTAATTATGATGTAAATATGTTCTATATAGTGCAGTGATTGTTTTTCACCTGAAGTGGACAGGCATTAAGCTTTTTCTTTTTTTTTTTTTTTTTTAACTCAAGTGACACCTGAATTGATCTATTTCATTACAACGTCAACTGCAGGGTACTGTGCAACTGATGGGTTATCAAAAGTGACCTCACCAACATAAAATCTGTCTCTTTTCTTCTAGCCCACCCCATCACTGCAATGGCCCATAACTTTTGAAAGTCAGGGGCCATAGGCCCATATGCCTGTTTTGCATTCCCAATCTCTGATTGTATCTGTCACAAATTCAGGATCTCTATGGATAATCTTCAGTTTTGAATAGTGTTAACACAGAATATGTTTCCAGGGAGTACAATTAAAGCAGCTTTGTGGTGAAACTCCACAGAGAGTGGCAAGGTGACATGCAGATTTCACAGAAAGGCAAGGTTAAGTGAGATTTGTAGTTTTCAGAGTAGTCACCCCCCCCCCCCCCTGAACTTAGTTGTTCCTTAAGGGACAATCCTCACAAATTCTGGTGATATTACAAAACAATTACTAAAATTACTAGAATTCCTAGGGTAATTAAACATAAATTGGTAGAGGCTACCAGACCTATTGATCAAGCTAATTTATTCAACCTGTTTTTTTCACTTGATCAGTCTTTGTCCCACCTGACTCAAGCAATGCTACTGTATGTTTACCCAAACTCACCCACAGCGTTAAACATGAATTATATAAAGTACACCTCAGCCCTAGCAATATTCTTAGACAGCTTCAATTGCTTGATGTTAACAAAGGTTCCTTGGGTCTTCCCGGTAAGTTATTGCAAGCATGTGCTGATGAAATTTCACCTCCATTATGCAGACTATTCAATTTGTCCTTAGAGCTTGGGACATTTCCAGAAAAATGGAAAGATGCAAATCTTGTCCTTATTTATTGATGTGAGTCTAATACAATGGTCTCAAACTACTGTGGCATTTCGCTTCTTGATGTTCTATCTAAAATCTTGGAAAGACAAGTTTACAATGAGATCTCTAGCAGCATGTGTTTCTACCGGGAAAATCCAGTGTCTCAACTATCTCAAGTTGTTCATCAATTTGCTAATGCTCTTGAGAGGAGACAAGTTGATGACATTTAGATTTTTCTGAGGCTTTTGACTGTGTCTCGTGAAAAACTTTTATTTAAGCTTGAATGCATTGGTATTGGTGGATCCTTGTTAGCTTAGCTTAGCTCATATTTATCTGGTAGAAGACACAGGGTAGTGATAGATAATGAGTTGGATTTTCTCCCTGTTACATCTGCAGTCCTGCAAGGGTCTATTTATATAAGGACCTTTACTGTTTTTGTTTTTTATCAATGATATATACCTTATGCAGTTTCAAAAGAGACATTATTACCGCTCTTTGTTGATGACTCTAAGTATTTTTGCTTAATTCTTGGGCAGGATGATGGCAACAGATAGCAGGATGACTTGAATACAGTGTTCTCAAATTTGGGGAATGGAGTTTGATGCCAAAAAGAGTAAGGTTTCAAGGGTAGCTCGTATCAGATCAATTGCTGATAGGGACTGTTATTTTGGTGGAATAAAGTTGGAAGACCTAGGGGTTTTGGTTAGCCACAATTTAAGCTAGAATAATCCTGTTGATCTCGTCTCCTCTAGCCTCAAAGACTGCTTCAATGTCTTTTAATGAACATGCAGGAACATTAATGATATTGGTATAGAGAAATTACTATATAATGCTCATGCCTTGAATGTGCTAGCATAGTATGGTCACCTTATACCAAATGAAACATCAACAATTTGGAAGAAGTTCAATGCAGGCCTACATACTTGAAATTTATTGTACCTTTGAAGTGTCGAAGAGAAATCGATGATTTAGTCTTCTTTTTTAAGCATCTTAAGAATACATAGAAGCTAAACATTTTCAATATATCATTTTGCTTTTGTACCAAACTGCTTAGGAATAAATTTCCTCTTACTATGAGAGAGTCAAATACCTTGTCAATCTTTTGTGAGAATTTGATGGCCCTTTATTATGATAAGTTAAATGTGGATTTTTCTAATTTTAAATTGTATCTTTTTGAATGATATATGTTTTTTTGAAATTCATTGCTTAATTATTTCTTTAGATATATGTATGATGTAATAATAGGTGGCTTCATTTTATAGGAGTCTTGTACTCTGTTTCAAGCTTACATCAGATTGAGCAATTGATTGATTTAATTGTCTTTGTGATTGTAAAAATTGGAAATTTGATTAAATTTAATTAAATAAAATATAAAAAAAAGTGTTTAAATGCACACATGAAGAATGGATTTTTCTAAATTTTTGCAAGAAACAGGATCAGGAACCCCTCCCCTGTCGCAAGCCTTTCCATAGTTATATGCACATTAAATCAAAACTATCATACTGAATTAACTATTCAAGACAGAGTTCTACAGCTCTGTGCTGACCCACTGTACATTCTCAGAAAAAGAACCAAATTTATTCCATGAGTGCAAGGGAACAGAAAAGAGGTTAGAAAAAAACCTTCATGTATTCTCTAATTTCAACATGGCAAACTCAAGAGTTTCTATAAGAACATGCAGATAAAATGAATCTTATTTAGTAACAACAAAGCACTCCAGCCCATCAGCAAAACACTTACAGAATGCGAAGTTTCTCCTACATGTACATAAAAATTAGTACCTGAATCATCAGAACAACCTGCTGTACGAAGTTCTTCCCCATCCACATCAAATGAGGCACCTCTGGCTGTATTAGATATAGCCTGCTCACCACCATGTTCAGTAACTGACTGATAAATCCTATTGTAACGTTTATTTTTGCCTTCAAGAAATAGCTGTCTTCCCACCTCAGCTTCAAGTCCTTGTTTTTCTTCTTTAATTTGAGACAAATTTTCTTTCAACCGAGTTATTTTATCCTCTTGTCTACAACAACGATCCTGATAGAATGCAGTTTCATCTTGTAATTCATCAACTTTACAAAGAAGATCCATAATTTTGTCTTGCAACTGGCTAACAACAATATTTTTGCTCTGACAGCAAGCACAAATACAATTTGGCTGTCTACTTTGTATGAACTCTTGGTCTTTTTGTTGAATGCTATGTTCCACAACCACAGTTTCAGTGTCATGATCTTCCCTTGACGTTAAACCACCTTCATTACTCGACTTTCCATGAAACTCAGCCTGTAACTTTGTTGAACTATCAAATAAAGGCATAGCACTGGCATATCCTTCTTGATAGGTATTCTCTTTCAGTTTAATAGCTTTCTCCTCAAATGCAGATGATGACCACCTTGAGGAGTGCTCTGGTATAGCTCTTGTTTCATCACAAGGACTCGAAGAAACTGAGTTTAAGGATGATGCCTCAGAGCTCAATGATAACAGAGATTTTTTAGGCACCTTTAGCTCTCTGTCAGTACATTGAGAGTTTGAAAAATCATCTTCAGATTTCACCTTGTTTAAGAAATGGTTATCCTCCTTTAACTGTTTGGCACAGCTCCTCTCTATATCCAGTTTCTTTCGCAATAGATTAACCTTCTTCGTAGGAAAGTCTTCTTCACCCATCTCAACAATATTATCAATTCTGGAAGTATCTTCCTCAAGGGCATCAAGGACATGTTTCGTTCTTTCTATACAGAAATCAAAGGTGTTTTTCTCAATCATTTCAGCCTTTACCTCAAAACAAACCTTTTCTCTTAACAAGTAGACCTGACGCTCAGCCATGTCTACTCTCTCATCTAAGCTCTTTGAGGGGGTTTGAACTGAGTCATAAAGTTTTCCATCTGCAGTGGCTTCAACAGGTAACTCAAGTAATGACTCATCATCATTAACTTTCTCTTTGGGAAAGGCTTCAAATAGACCTGTAAGGTTTCTTTCCTGGCAAGATTCACATGTACCATTACATAATCCCTCCCTGACTTCATTTCTTGTGGGGCTAGTATCTCCAACAACTTTAGCACTATCAATGTCCTGTGACGTCTTTGAATGGTTTGACTTCCTCTTCCATGATTGAACAACTTCCTTCAAATGAATCAAAATGGCGACAAGCTTGAAAAAGAAGAGTTGTTCAGGAGAAAATGCCATTGCTCCAAGGTATTTGAATTGATGACCAATCCAAAAGTCTCAGGTTGGGTAAATTTGAACACCAGTAACTAATGAACAATCAAATTAATCAAAATCAAATCAAAATTAGAAATTATGTTGACATCTACAGCTGGGTTGCCATACATAATAGGGAAAACAGCTAAAGCCACCTTTGAGCACAAAGTGTTTGGCATATATACAAAAACAAAATCAAAGTTAAGAAAAAGTGGAAATTGCAAAATGACATTGGTGGCATTTTCCCTGATTTAGCAAGACTCCAAATGTACCAAGTAGAGTACAAATAATACACAAGGCGAGTTCAAATACTGTGATATTGAACAGTTGGTTATTTTGAAATGCAGTCAGCTGTGTGCCCACGTTGTTTGTAATTTGACTCACCTCACAGGCTTGTCAAAATATGGCACAACTTGAAAAACTACCTCAGCAATACTACACACCAAAACATCTGATAAGATATATAATCAAAAGTAACTTTAAAATTATTCTAGCTGTTATTAACAGAAAGCCAGTGCAATTTTTTTAAAGCAGGAGAAGTGTGATCAGTCTTCATCATGCTTATGACAGTTACTTTTGCAGCAGTGTTCTGCAATCTCTGAAGTTTCTCAATTTCACAGGAGGAAATTCCATAGGGCAAACCATTACAATAATCCAATTTTGATTAAAGAAGGCATGGACAATGCTTTCAGTATCTACTTGCAAAAGATATTTTCTGATTCTGCCAGTAGAATGAAACAAATGCAAAAAAGTGCGACAGGTGCTGTTGACATGGGGAACAAAAGTGATGTGAGAATCAAGCACAACTCCAAGGTCTTTGACAATACTACTAAGCTGAACATAATGAACGCCGACTTTAATCAACGCAATCGGTTCAGCAGGGGAAAAGTGCAAAGAGCATGAGCATGATATTATGAACTATCACAACCAAGGTCAGAGGTATAATATGCCAAAGCCAAAGGCTGACGTAGATAAGACTGACACAAGGTATTTGACAAGTTGTGATATCATGCAAAAACTGAATTAGAAATTTGCTTTATTATACATTTTTAAACAATCTGCCAAAGGAAATGCTTTTCTCTGAGTTTACAAAAGTCTGAGAATACAACACAGACAAGGGACTTGGAACTTAGACAGACTTTGAACTCTACATGATAACTGCAACATCCAGTGCAAATATTGGGTTATCATGTCAACTTCACATGCTACTGTCTGTATAATTATTGACTGAATGCTCTTGCCCAATCAGATTTTTCTTAGAAATTTTTATGCCTAATAATAAAATTCAACCGTAAAGTACATGCCCATATAACAAATTGAATAATGAATGAGAGTGGATGGGTCTGGAAGATCAGGCTTATAACCCTCAAAATTAGGATGCTAGATAAACTAATTTAACATGTAAGGAATTGAATTGCAACATCAGAGCCTGACTATTGCTAATCAGTTGTGACGATATTAATCTATTTAAGTGCAGAAAATTTCAAATTCATTACATTTTCCTCTGATATTTTGAAGAGTCTGTTACGTTAGTAACAGTCGACGCAAAACCCACCAAATCGCTCAAATTCGCCATTTAGAGCCACAAATACGACAATTCACAGCAAGTGAGGTAGGTTTACATTTATTTCGAGCTTTAACTCAGACATTTCATGATAGAAGTTTACGATAATAAGACTCTTCAATATTCTCCCATACATTCCTTTATATTTCGAATAAACAACCAGACTCGTCGCTTGTCTAATGGGCCCCCAGTGGTCAAACTGTCAAGGCCATTCTGAAGTTACAGATGCAAGCCTGATCAAAGTCTATCTGCACGTACGCGAATATTTTGTCAAATTTATTTATTAACTGGGAATATTTCGAAATTTGAACTACGTGCACGTCACTTATCGCTTTTATCCAATGATACGTACAAAGGTTTTCGCTTTTATCAGTCCTTATTGGTTTCAGTGACATGGGTTTGCATCTAATTTTTCATTTGATAATTTCTGTTTGTTGCAAAGAAACCAAGAAAGAAAGTGGAAAGTCTTAAGCACTCTAAACAAGAAACGTGTCTAGTTACAGTTAAACGTGTCTAGTTACAGTTAAACGTGTCTAGTTACAGTTAAAGTTAAATTAACTAAGTCGTAATTTGATTAATTTTTAGCTAAAAATTAAAACTTGATCATTCACAATCTGTGGAAGTACTCTCCATCCCTAAACATTTTCGTTGCGTTTTGGCAATTACTTCTCTTTCTAATAAAATAAAAATCTTCCACTTACTTCACAGACTGGTGTTTCTTGCCCGTTAAAAATTGCTCCCAGAAACTAAGGTCTCTGCCGAGTCAGCAAAACCTGAACATGCATGACATAACATTTTTCAAGCACTGCTCGTCGGAGGTTGGAAACTAGGGTCTCTGCCGAGTCAGCAAAAACTGAACATGCACGACATAACATTTTTCAATCATTGCTCGTCGGAGGTTCCCCTATACCCTTCTGTAGAACTCCGTCCCGTAAAAGTATTTGGCCTTTTCACGCATCGCGAGTGATATCCTTAAAAACGAATTAGCGCCCGGAATTGGGCATATGGGTGTGAACTTCCTTTACTAATAAATGTAGCATTTTTGTAACCTTACGAAAAAAAATCGTAGAACGGTCGGGATCGTGTAATGTTGAATTGCGAAGATTAAAGTCAGATTTGAGCGAAAGTATACAGTCCAAGATTTTTGAAGAACCGTCAGCGGAACTTATCTACGTCTAATGCAAGTGGGAAGTTCTGCGTTTACGCGAAAGTCTCGAACAACACAATCTCGTCGGAGAGATTACCTACAAATAACTCAAGTGAAATTGACGTATCTACGAGACTCCCTCTCCGTCAATTTTGTTCTCTTGAGAAAACTTTCAATGCATTTTTCATCTTGATCGTGATTGAATGTAAATGTTGCATTTTTTTATCGTTTTTTATTCTCATCGTTCAAGTTGTGGCGTTTTTAACAGAAGTCGCGTTTTTTAGTTGATAGTCTGAACATGAGCCGACTTATCGTATGTTTTGGAAACGTTTTCCCTCAAATAAAGAACAAGGGCAGAAATTGGATTTACAACAAACTGATACTGAGGTGATTTTTATTAGCATGTGCGTCCATAAAAAATAAAGGGTTCACAAAAAATAAAGGCACATGGAAATTGCTTGAGTGGTGTGTTTTCCGACACAAAGAACAAAACAATCTTAAAAACAGCTTTGACTACACAGGAAACACCCTCGTACGTTGGTCTCTCCACTGGGTAACACAGCACCGCGAAAACAGTTCCCATGAAAAAAAGGTCAACCGCAGACAGAAACCGACCATCTAACATTCCAATCTAATCATTACTAACAGTTAATTAAGCAAAATACAAATTGCTTGCTTGCACTAGAGAAGCCGGTTTGGCTCTGCCGATTATCAACGGAAAGACAATATCAGCTCTCTTTAGAAAGTATCGTGCGTGCTTCCCGTTCAGTTGTCCATCATGGTTCACTTTGAATTGAAATAAGGCCAATTTTTATGTATCTAACTTATCTCTAGCCACAGAAATACATCCCAAGGGTTTAGTTTTAGAGAATTAACGCTGTATTTGCGTGCACGACAGATTGAAATTGTGAGATATCTTCGTTTCTTAGAGTTCATGTAGGTTGGGATATAATTTTTCCGCCGATTTCTAATGATTCGTGCGACAAACCCCGCAGAGAAAAGATCGAGTGGCCAAAGCTGTTGTGTTATTGATCTCTCTTGGTGTGCGGAAAGCCATTGACCTAGAAAAAAAATCACATCCTCATGAAATGATAATATAGTCTTCAAAATATGATTTAATGGAAGACTTCTTGAAAGTGGAAAAAGTTTGCGAAAACGACTGCAGGGCTAACTAAACCATGACTTTCTGTCTTTACAACTGACATTTTTCTGTAATACGAACTAAGCCTCTTGCATTGCAATCACATGGTCATCACAGCAGCTTAAAATCATGTTTTGACTTTTCATGAACTCCTCGCGGATCAAAGAAGGAAGGTGGCGTCTAAATACTGATGAAAGTTATAAAAAAATGTTTTAAAATAGTGATAAAAAAGGTGCAGCAGGCGTGCAAGGCGTATCCTGTTCCAACAGGAAAGAAACATTTTTGGACGCAGCTGTAATGTCTAGAAAAGCATTACGACATTCCATAGAAATGAATTTTTATCCTAGACATGAGCCGTCTTTTTTATTATTTGAGAGCGAATTTTTGTCCACTAATTCATAGCTTTGAAAGGGTTGAAGTTAGCGATCGACCTTATCACAACAATTTAGCAGCGGCGGATGGACAATACGTTTTAGGGTCTTCCAGAAAAGGTGCTTAGATCGGTATAATTTCCAGCAGTACACCAGTGCAATGGGCTTATAGTGCAAAATAGAAGACCCAAAAAGAAATCCAAAAGTGATAAAAGGGACTTTAAACACATTTGATTTACAGGAGACCTTTTATGTGTCTAAAGACATCCAGCAATCACTGACAAGAGCTTGGTTTCAGCCTTCTTTGAAACAGCCCAGTATCTTCCTTACTTTTTGGTTGAACAAATCGTAAAGTCTTCACAATAAGGTACAAGTGATTACTTTTACAATTACTTTTTTACAATTTTACTTTCATTTTCATATAGAGACGTTTCGTATACTCTACCATAAACCTCTTTTACGAACGGAAATGCGTGTTGTGACATGAGCCAAAAGTTGAACAAAGCAAACATCTTGCTGGCTTTGGAAAAAGGGAAATATATGATACCAATACGTACCGACATGCCTGTACTGCAGAGAAACAGGAAATACTGAAGCGAACAAACATTCGCAGTGACGTTTTTGAAGTAGAGGTGTCGGAAACAGGATAATTAGTATTGTAACGAGTCAAATATCTGCCGGAAATCGAGTGTCACGATCTGTCCGCTCCGATAAACCAGTTTGTTTATCTTTGTTGGGAAGAACTTTATAGCCAATCAACTTACGTTTTGATCAAGGTGTGTTCATGAGATCAGAAAATCATTGTGAGTAGTTTTTAGTCGGTCAGAGACTTCGCGTAACGTTGTTCTGCCTGCTTTTTTGACCAATACATTCTGGAAATAAACAGTGACAGTGTGGGCTCTTCACTAATTCCCCACAGAGGATAGTTTATTTTAGGATGGGGTCAGTTCTAAATGTGCTTTCCGTCGTCTTTTCTTTTCATTCATGTTTGTGGCAATTTTCTTGGCTTGACGCGCTGATTACGCAGACGTGAAGTGCTATGGGATTTTGAATGCGGCAGTCTAGGAACTACAAATTAATGCTAGGAGCAGCTTGAACAACTGATAACAGACAGAAATCAATCGCGTTCCCTAAACGAGACCATTTGCGGTGCATAGATATACGAACAGGAATAACTTACAAGTTAATGCGAAAGCTTTAGATCACTCTACCCTTAGGCTAGTATCTTGCTATCGGCTTAACCTCCAACTGACGATTGCGGAAGAAACAATTACTACAACTCCCAAGCATATGGTATACTTCTTTATGATATTTTCATGCCCACTGGGGGCGACGTGTAAAAAAAATAAATTTTGAGGTTTTCTTGTGGAGACAAAACATAAGTCAACATATGGGTTTGTTTCGCCAGTATGATTGGACTGTGGTATTTCGATGTTTAGACTTCATTCTTCGCAGTGGCGAAAAAGTTGTTTAATATTTATTTAGTTGACTAGTAATAAATGAATAAAGGCTGATAGTTTCTAAAGAAACTGTTTGGGGCTGCGTCGGTGGGGGTAACGAAATAATTTGAATATATCAACAAAGTTGAAATGGTAAATTGACCACCGTTACGATTATAAAAGCTAACGTTTCGAGAGTTAGCCCTTCGTCGGAGCGAATAGAAGAATTGTGGGTTGTGTGTGCTTTTAAATGCCCGGCAATCGAGCACGGTCTCGAATAGATAAATTCCTGGCAGTCAGAAAGAATTCTCACCAAAATGCTGCTGAAAAGTTCCTTCAAACTTCTTAAGAGTATCCGATGTTTGTTAAAAAATGTCGAGCGATTCCAAAGACCACTTTCATAAATGGTTGCTGGATTAATATTCTTTTGTTTAAATTTAAATTAGCCCTACTGGTCTCGTTCTCCAGTACAAAATTCAAAAGAATACATTATCTCAAGCGAGGCCAGAAGGGCTAATTTAAATTTAAACAAAAGAATATTTATACGGCAGCCATTTATGAAAGTGGTCTAAGATTTAGTTTATTTGGTAGACAAATTCTCTGAGCTTGCACATTCTAATACCGCTCAGTTGCTTCTAACCAGACTTCTGAGCACGGTCTTAAATGGACCTAATGCCCGACAGTCAGGAGTTTTCTGAACAAACTGATCTAATTTTCTTAAAAGTGTGGAAGAAACTTTCAATACAAATTCTGTGAAAATTTTGAATGCCGGGCATTTAGTCACAACGGAGAGAAGAACCGCTCTTCGTTTCACTTTCATGGTATGTTATTTCTTTCCCGAGCAGTTATACCAAATCGAAAGAACGAGAAACAAGAAAAAAAAATTGAATCAGATCAGGGAGTAATTATACAAAAGGTTTACAACATATCTGCATAAAATCAAAATAAAGGTATACATGAGTATTACGAATTCATAACGCCTCGTGAATATCTACTCGATCTAAGACCGGGACTTTCCTTCAAATCGCGCTGTTGAAGCATATCATCCCTTGCAGTAAACTTAGGATGCCTTTGTTACAGCAGCGAACATGGAGAAAATGAAAGGAAGTGCTTCGTTTCTTGTCAAGAGGCTCCATGCAAAAATAAATGTGTGATCACACATTGAAAGTGTGATAGATAGAAGTGTGATTCTTGAAATCACACTTCATCACACTTTTAATCACACTTTTTATGTGTGTTTTGGTAAAAATCACACGTTCTGAAGTGTGACATGTAAACTGTGAGTTTGACGTGATAGTCAAATCACACCTGTTATTATAGTGTTATTCTGTTGAGCTGACGAATACAAGCTTAGAGCTTCTTATTAGGTAATGAAATAACAGGTCTGTTTACATGAGCAAACTTTAATTCCTAATTCCATTTACAGATATCACTGTAGAAAGTGTATTATAGTTTGTCTCATGATGTACAGTAGTACATGACACCTGTAGCTGTTAAATCACTTCTGCGACACAGGCTAATGATGAAGCCACTTGCGAAGAAAAGCAGAACATTTGAACTATCTTGTTATTGCTAACGGGCCTGTGAGTCTCATTAGGTAAGCTTTCCTTTTTCTAAAGTTAGTATGGGATATGGATGGCTTTGGCTGGCTGCAATTGACAAAATAATTTTTGTCATCATTACTCAGGTGAGCTGTAGATAACTGATCATCAACAATTGTTTTCTGGCAAGTGGCCCCTAAATAGTCCACTGTTCTAGCGATTACCTGTTGTGTTACTTGACTGTAGACATGCAGGCTACAGATCCTCAATCCTACTTTTCCATGTTATTTGAAAAAAAGTCTTGTGTGAATTGCTTCTTTTGTTCTACTCATTGGGAAAGACCATACATTTCTTGCATATGATAATTAGTTTTAAAACACTGTTGAGTCATCCGGACCTTCAATCATGCTCCACCAAGTTTGGAAAGGAAGAAATTGGAGCATATCCTTCCCCCTGTTTTGTCAGCATACACACACTTTTTAATTATGTTGGTTACACGTATTGCTGTGAGGTTTAGGTACTTGTTACTTAAATCTACTAGCTTGATGTGTGTAGCTAGTTTTTCTTCGTCACTCCTTGGCCATACATACTTTTTTAAAACTCTGTGGTTTTTTACCTCCTTATCCACATCAAGAATACACTTCTCAGTCACTTTAAAGGGTCTAACAATGGCTATTGGATCCTTGTCGTTTACAATAATGTGGGTCAAAATTTCACCATAGAGCAGAACACCATTACAGTTTCTAAACTCAACAGTATAAGAATTCATTGAGTTTGTGCGAGGATACTGTGATGAATAGAACACTTGCTGATTTATGTGCATTCAGTCGCACTGCTTCACTCTGCTTTCCCCTGTCAAAGCCTGTAATCCCATGTCTTCTGAAAGTAGGTTTACTGGTAACAAAGCCTCTGGATCTAAGGTTGCCTCTATCACCTTTCCAACGGCCACTGAGCTTTCAAACTGGTGTGTGATGTTAATCCTGAAATACCAAAAGGAGCCGTTTCTTACTGTCATTCTTGTTAGTCGAGTCTTAAGTTCACTAAACCCTCTTAAGTACACCATTGACACCATAAAGATGTATCTAAAAAAATACACATTAACATTAATTGGTTATAAGTGATTAATATTTACATGTCAAATTCTTTCTAACACACACCTCCTCTCAGTCACAGTCAATTTTCTGATCATTGTCTTGACTTCACCTGCAATGCTAGCTCTGTTAGTTAATTCCAAACATAGATTTGGAAGTCTGTCCAGCATTCCCAAGGCCAGTGATACCTACAAGTGATGAAATGCAATAAGAATTGACATAACATAGCAGCCATATTTCGATTGTTTGTTTTCCTTTACGCAAATGAATCCCTGTTCGATTTGCTTCCTTCCCCTTGGAATTTACTAGCACTGTAATAGGGATACAAGTAAAACAGTTCAGGCTTATTGCTTATTTGGGTCATTTAGATACAGAGGATAATCGGGTATTTGGTTTTTAAACTAGCGGTTTTATTACTGAAAGTGAAATAATCAGTATAAAGTTCTTATAAGTACTCAATACTATTAGAGATTTCTGTTCTGTGCTGCACACTGATGAACTTACCACAGTAGGGTAATGTGTGATGTGTACAAAGAATGCCTGTACAGGATATTAGTTGTATAAGTTACATGCATATATTCAAACAATATCTCCATTCAGTACTTAATTTAGAATTTAGTTGAAACAAAAATAGCAGTTATATTAACCTGTCAAATACCTTTCGCTGTTCCATGAATCAAATTCTTTTACACAGCATTCATGCCTTCAAATCCAAAGCAGGAATAGGCCCATAATGGATCCAAGGTGGCAACAATGTCAGTAAGATGAAGTAACAAACAAGTCACATTAAAAGGGAATGCATGTTTGGGGTCCCTTTATGACAGTAAAGAAGGGCTGGGATGAGGTACTTTTTGCTGTACCTTTGGAAATATAAGCAAACATAAATTAAGCTCTTATGGTATGCAAATCATAAGAAGATGCTCTCTTCTGTATTAGAATGCAGATTTCAATTGTCTTATTACAATAGGTCTTGTACAAATAAACTTTGAATAAATAATTACAATGATGAAAAAAATTTATCTTGCATCAAACTGGATTTTTCCTGAAATAAAATCTGTGTTCATGTTGTTGGATAAGCACAGGAAAGATACATACATCACATATACTTGCACGTGGTCAAGTCTGTTTTTCCTACCTTTGCTCAATGGGAAGTTCATTGATGGCTAAATACACTGACCAAAGATGCCTCTTCTTTGAGGAAGACAACACACTCACTCCATTGGTGTTTAGAGTAAAATAAATATTCCAAGGCACTGGAGAAATGAATCTTCCTGGGAATTGTGGTGTTTATACAGATTTCCATCATATATATCCTGTAAGCAGTTATTTCCAGATGCAGTTCTTGGTGATTGTAATATAAGACTGCAGAATTTGGCATCTATGACAAAAAGGGAACTTTAGTCTAATAAAAAGATTTTAATAATATAAACGCAAGTCAGGCTGTGAAATGTTTAAAGGATGCAGTGCTATGCCTCCACATTAAAAAGGGGCTGATGTGAAAAATTTATATAAATGACCTTCGACAGGTTACACTTTACAGTCTGATACTAATGCCTTGGAACATGCCCAAACTAGGTAAACATACAAATTCCACGCAATCTTTAAGATCTGAATGGGGAATTGATTTCATTCCATTACAAAAATTATGTGAACAATGTGTAAACTAGCAGGCCATACCCCATGTGCATACAGTAATTCATTAGATATAGTCCTGACAACAATAAAAAGTTTGTCTCACCAAAAAACAATTCTCTTAGTTTTTCTTCAACATTCAACTCTGCAAATGTCACAGTTCCTGCTTCTTTACAACCTCTAGAGGCAGTGCATCGTGTTTTGCCCTGTTTTAAAAGCTTTCCACTGTTTTAAAAGCTTTCCACAATGCTAACACATGTAGTGAAGAGTGTCCGCTTTATTACCAAAAAATTTGGTAAACAATCCATTGAGACGGTCAATTGAAGTCACCATTTTACATCCTACAGAGCGTCCCACAGTCTGGATGGATGAGGTAGAGGAGGTCTTGAAGAGCCACTTTTGTAAGGCGGTGTTTGGTGATGAAAAGCATCACAAGAGTGCAGCATTCAAATACCGATAAGCTTGCACTCTCATACAACGCATCTTTTGTGAAATCATCTAAGCGATCTTGCTCGAGCTCCTAATTGTTGTTAGTATGGCTAAGATCGCCCGGCATACTTTCAATGTCTTCAGGCTCACTTAAAGTTTCATCACCAGACATAATTGATATAAATGACGACAAGGAGGAGAGCTCATCACCAGATGAATCTTTCTCTCCATCAGACGCAGACGTACTTGATTGTCCATTTCATCCTCGTAACTTGTCGGTGCTGTACATACCGAAGTGCGCTTTTTCTAATGAGTAGCCTTCCTTTGTTCTCTGTTCTTCCCCAGCATCTACGACCTCAAGATCGGAGGTACTTTTTTCTGTTTCAACTGGAGCCGGAGAAGGTGACCTGCGGTTGATAGGAAGTAATCTTCTCTTTTGGTATTTTAACCCTCTTAGCCGTTTGCGAGTTATTTCTTTTTCGAGAACGGGTTTTAAAAACCTCTACCCTTTCGGAGTTGCTATCCATTGTGAGAGACAATGAAGTACAGGAGGATCGGAATGAAGTAAAGGAGGATCGGAATGAAGTCGTACTACTAACAGAGTTACTTTCATCAAAAGAATCTGCTGCGGAGCTGAGCTCCTCAGGAGTCGCCATCTTTTTTCTTCTTGTGCACACAAGCCCAGAAAGAACCATGGGATATCAAATATTTTACCTCGTTTCCACACTTTCCCGCCTTTTATATTAATCTGTTTTGCGCTCTGTTTGGTTCGAACAAAACGGTTTAAGGTCTTTTTCCTCTCAAGTCTTTTGTAATCAACTTTGTACGGTGGCCCTGAAGGCTCAACGCAAACAAAAAATATACTGCAGCAAATAAAAAATATACTGCAGGAAATAAAAAATATACTGCAGCAACTAAAAAATATACTGCAGCAAATAAAAAAATCAAAACGTAAAGAAAAAAAGCACTGCAGCAAATAAAAAATGCAACGCAAACAAAAAATACTGCAGCAAATAAAATATGCAACGCAAACAAAAAGAAAAAAGTAGATGCAAACAAAAAAAATTGGAACGCAACGCCAAGGAAGACTAGGTAATTGTTCTTAGTTTCCCGCCAACACTTGTTCCATCCTTTGCTTGTTCGCCTTTCCGAAACCATGTTTTGCAGCAAACTTATGACAGTACCATGCTGCTCCTTTAAAAAAATCGATAATAACTCTATTTTCTTTTTTCTTTGCGTTCTGATTTTTTTTATTTGTTGCAGTATATTTTTTTTTGGCAGATTTTCATGTCTAAAAATCTATTCTGACCGAACGTGGGCTTAAAAACCTGCTGTAGCAGCATTGTCATTGTTGGGTTAGGTGCCTCTAGATTAAAATTTAAATCTTGCAGGTTAGTTATCCTATCTCAAATTATTTTTGGTTAATCGATTTTGCTTTCTTTCCTCTTACTATTCCAGGTTTCATATTTAAACATTTCCTAGTACAAGACGGGGAAACTATGCAGCAAGTGTGGGCAGTTGTGATGAAATCCAACTACAACAAGTGCTGGGGATATGGTCATGGCAAATATAAGCAAAAAGAAAACAAATCTACAGATTAAACAATAATGAGATGAATGTGTTAAACAAATTTGTAATGCAAAATCATACACACAATATATTTGATTGATGATTATGCACCAAAATAATCATTATTGTGAAAACTTGTAGCTTCGTCTTCCAGTATATATAATTATGGCAATCTTTGTTTATGTCTTGATCTAGATTTTTATTTAGGTTTGAATGGTGACCCCCCTCCCCCCCCCCCAAAAAAAAACCCTGCACTGGAGGCAAGGATTTCTTTTGATTTGACTGTGCCATAGGAGAGGGAATTTGAGGAAATTGGTCAATTCGCTAATTTTATTTGCTAATTACATCGTGACTTAATTAGCAAAAAAGTTCATTGTTATTACTATTTTTCTCCTAATGTATCTGATCAATCGAGGCCAATTTTACATTTGTATTAAACTGTTCCACTCTGTTTAGAAAAAGTTCGATGTTTGTCACTGTATTTTGTGCCAGGTTTGCCGTATGTTATTCAGCATGTATGATGTTTAATGTTTATTACAGATAATTAAATGATAAGAAACTGTTATGCAAATTTATCAAAGAAATTACATAGTTTTGACAACATTTTTATGGACAATTCTGCAAAATGTATCAGCTACTTTTATAATATTTATATTATAATTAAGAGAGGAAATTTCACCAGTATATTACAAAATTAAAAGTTTTCCCTTAATATGTGAGTACTTATCATTTAGCTGTGGGTGCAATTGACCAATATGCATTATATTGCAATCATGATACATATCGTCAAGCCTTTTAGGGGTGAATTCAATCGTGATCTAAAGAAGTGTGATTTAATGTTAATAGATATATGTAATTTTATCTAGAATCCCACGTGTAAAGTGTGATCATACGTGATCATTCATCCTTTTACACACTTCTTTTTCACACTTTATCACACTACTTTTCACACTTTACAGAATGTGATTTAAAGTGTGATTCACACATCTTATTAAATATCACATGTGTGATCACAATTTAAGTCACATGTGTGATCACACATTTATTTTTGCATGGGAGCTGATAAGGTCAAAATCCCAAACTCGAGTAATAGGATAGCGATCGCATAACGAGTTTACACTCCACATCTTTCAATGTCTGGACACTCCGACTAACTGCTTGTCTCTGAGGTCTGTTATCTGTCCATTTGCCAAGACACTAGCTTATGATGAAAAATCAAATTATTTCTTCGGCACTTTAGCTAGGTTTATCTGTTGGTCTTGACAAAGGGAAACGAATAATCGCATTTCCGATCACTAATTAAGCAGTTTCCAAAAATGTTTTCAAACTTTTAAAGCAGCCTGGAAACATGCAATGAAAAGCTTAAAACTCCATTAGCTGAAACGTTTAGACCTAAAGATAAGATTGTAAGTTGTGCTTGCGGAAAAAAACCAGAGCACACAGCTGATTAGAAAGAGATAAGTGCACTTTGTTTAGCAGAATGGTCTAAAGGTCAGCATATGCATCAATGACTATTACTATCAAAATAATACCAAAGGATCATTTCAAGACTAATTAATGGAAAAAGCTTTGAATTCCTGATTTAGTTCACTATATCCCAAAAGCAATTACCAAAAGTAAAGGCACATCTTCGATTTTTCTAAACCAGCTCGAGGTAAGGATAATAGCAGCAGTTATTACCAGACGTCACAGTTTGCCTCGAGGAAGATTCTCAATCAGGCACACCGTGAAAGTTAATACTGAACAAAATTCGCGCAGAGTCTCGACCGCACGAGATGTCACTTTTGGTTTCGTTGCTGGTGTAAGAAAGGGTTGCTAGCCAGAGCTGGATTTTTTAAAACCATTGCCGGAACATTCTTTAATTTTTTCTTTCGATTGTTCTTAAAATTTGTACTGAAGATTTAGACTGTCAGCAATGCAACAAGTATCACCTTACTTCTTGACCTTGTCTCGGCTTCTGCCAGTCCCCGTGTTCCCGATGGGAATCTTGATCTCACTGTTATAAGCGTAGCTTCAAGGGTTCCAGAGTAAAACCAAGCGACCGCCTAAAGAAGAAGAAGAAGAAGATGAAATGTAGGGTGTTTGCATACCGATCGGAAATATTTTTAGGGTTTACTCGCTCTAGAGACATTCAAAACATTCAAAATATGGACAATTATCTCTAAGGGCCTGATTACATGAGCCGGGCTGGCCCTGTTAGCCGGGCTGATTTGTTTTGTTTTTTAGATCAGCTAAGGCGGTGTGCGCATTCTGATTGCGTTGCATCACGGTCGTAAAACAAAAATTGAGTCATTTGCATGGGAAAAACGCCAGGGCGGAGGAGGTCTTCAGCGGACATGCCTTGAATGCCATTAAGGACATTTAAGTGTCATGAATTGTTTCCACGCAATTATGGGCGCGACTGTACTGGGCAACCGGAAAGGAAAGGAAACTCTTTATTCGCACTATTTCAAGAGGTTACTACAGATTATAAAAGTCAGAATATATAAAAAACTGTAAATTACATCAATAATCGAAAGTAAAATGTGCACAGTGACCAAAGTAGCATAGCTTTCGAGTTGGCCTCTGTCTAAGGAAAGGACTAAAACAAGGAGGACAATTCAGTTTCGGATATAAATCGAACAGAAATCTCGTCTCTTACACTTGTATCTTTAATGAAACATGTGCAATTCACAGTTTTGGACATAAACCAAACAGGAATCTCCTCACTTATCTTTAATAAAATCTGTAATTATTACCGGCAATTGAAGACACAATTGTTATCGTGCCTAGCTCCTCAGTTTGATCGGAAGTCACGCAACAAAATAACGTAACTTTTGGTAATATAAAAAATTTCCTAGAAATTTAATGAAAAAATAAAACTAGAAAGTAACAAAATAAAATGAAATTAAAAATGGAACGGTAATAAGGTGAGATGATAATACAATACAAGATACATAAATTAGTACTTTCTTATTCTACCTCTAATTACTAGTACAAAAAGATAACATATTATATTATTGCGTAAACAACGCGCGAGAATGCGACCACAGCGCGTTTGCTTTTAATGTTGAAAATAAATAAATCAATAAATCCACATATATTTACAGTAAACACGTGCAGGCATCGAACATATAAAGTTGCTTACAGTTAAACCATGTCTACTTCCTTAACGCCCAGAGTACATTATTTCCGCGATATGTCGAGGATTTTAAGATTCGCATATTTCGCCACACTAAATTTTCCGACTTTTAGCAAAATAATTTCGTATTTTTTTATCGAAATTCTGTATTTGGAATCAATTAATTTAGCGTTGTTATTTGAAACAAATCCTTAAGGACGCTCGCGCGAAAGTCTTGTATCATTTCATTACCCAAGTGGCATGAATTGGTTTCACGATAACGATACCTTAGGTCGTCATTCATATTTTCAAAGTTAATACCACAGTTTACTTGCTTTTGGACCTGGAAACGTGTGGTTATTCACTCACTAAAAAGATCATCAACTTTTTTCTTGATTATTGACATAATGTTTACTTCATTTTCGCGTTATGATATGTTCGCGACACTTATTTTTCGTGTCGCATTAATGTCTCGATAATTTCTGGCGGGAAAGGTTTATCTCTTGACGTATGACCATGTCAAATGTCTTGTGTGTTTTCGTGACGCCTAAAGGTGTGTCCGCTGAAGACCCCCATACTCCGCCCGGGCGTTAATTTTTTCCCAATTGCATCTCGACGCTTTGGAGTGGACATCTTTGGTGATAGCGAGATAGCGTGAATATACGTAGATTGTAATGGGGATTCACTGTCTGTTCCCATTCCTTTGAAAGTTAAAACGCTTGATGGCCCTGCGCGACTCGTGTCATTCCTCCGTGACGAATTCGTTCTTTGGAGGAGACTGACGTTATTTGGAAAGATTTGAACCTGCAATGTTTTGTTCTTTTATCAACAATTCTTTTTACCGTTTTTCCTGGCTCCCAAGTTTACGTTTTGGCTGAATCGCCTAGTCCAAGTACTGCTAACTCTGTATACCCATGTGATTGACACTCTGTTTGCTGTTTCAGTGTGCCGTCGATTGTGTATGCAAGAGTACAATTGCATAGACAGGAAAAACAATGCGTTTTGATTGGCTAAACCAATTTTTCCCAGCCGCTGGATACCTTTTCCCTTATTTTTCTTATTGTGCTATGGTCAAATAATGGGTCAGGTCAAATGTGTTAAAAGTATTCTCATTTAGCAGCTTCAATCGTGTGTGTTTATGTGAAGCTGGTGTTCAAGTACGCCATATTTTTTTCCAAATAAAACAAGCGCTTTACAAAGCTTAAGCGAGCAGATGTGGAACTTTTCGAGTCGATAATAATTATCCTCCCACGGCAGTTGTTAAGACGAAGATGAATATTAAAAGAATGGTAATCATCCATGCTTGAATGAAATTTCAACTCGGCTATTCGATTTGGTGGATTTTTGGGCAAGAACTGTCCTTGGCTTAAGATGAAAAAGTCATGCCGCTTCCTAGAGTAAAGTTCAGTTGGTGCTCAGCTACCCTCCACGATCGTGGCAAGGCTTAACACAAGTTCAAGACGGTATGAATATTAAAAAGCATCTTAATGAAATTATTATTCAAAATTATTTCACGCTTGATGTTTAAAAAGCGGCTGGAGTTAGTCAGTTAACTTTCTCGCACTGAAATGCATGATAAAAAGACAGTAGTCTAAGAAATATGGGTCAGGCAGTCGGTGTGCGTTTTGAGCTCATGTAGCTCCGTAATAGTACTCCAGCAGACTTTTCTTACGATATCTATATAGATCTTTGAAGTTAAACAAACTTTAAACAAACTTTGGCTGTGTTTTGTGGGATCTCTTTGGATATCAAGGAATTATATAAGTTGCAATATTTCAAGAAATGTCAATGTCCGATCCCATTGACAATTTTGTTAGATATTGCACTTTTCAAATCGTAGGTGGCATTTATCGTATGCTAACCGACTGTTACGCTCTCTCGGTCACTCAGGTGAAGACTACAGCCCAAGCGAAACTTTTGGAGACCATACTTATTTTCAAATGTGCACCTCTGAAAGGGTTGTCCTGCATTAAAAAAAAAAAATGTGTAGAATCCACTTACCAGAGCAAATTGTTACCTTCGAGGGAAGTCTAGTTAATACTTCCCTTCTCGCTTTATTGAAGACGAAGAATAAATTACCTGTACCTCGTGGTACAGGCAACCGATCGTCAAATCAATGAATAGTGAGTTGCCAGTTACCGGAACCCTGTGTTTGCGCAAAGATTTCTGGGAAAGAAATGTGTGGCGAAAAGCAGTTTCGTTGTTCAAAAAGACGATTTTTGAGAAAGATAAAAGCTTTTTCGCCGCAGTCTTATCATAGCTGGGTTAAGATAATTTTAATACAAGGTGGGTGTAAGTTTTGGTGGGAATTACTGCAAAATATGTTTTAAAACATACCGATAAAATTCTCTCTTTGCGTAAGGTCTATTATGAAATCGTCATTACGTAATGGTCTCGACGAATTACAAAATTAGCCATAAACCGCCAGGAAACAACATATATTTATGTCTGTAGAGCTTGTCTTCACACTTGTCGACGTATTAAATAAACAACTCACGACGTCTGAAAATATACCTCTTCAAGGGGGAGAAATCGTTGTCGGCGTGATGGAAATTTTTTTTTTTTAATGTTTTTCTCTTTGAAGCGATGGAATAAGCACATGAGGAAACCTCTGGGTCAAGCGATAGTTTGTTTGAGCAAAATTTAAACGGTTCTGAGCTGCTAGCTACTTTTCTCCTTGAGCTCCGTGGAGGATCTGTCGGGAAAGGCAAGATCAAGGGAACTTCGGCAGAAACTGTCGACTTATATTCAGTAGTGCATCGCTCATTAGCAGAGACCCATTTGTACCTACTCTTCTTAGAGTGTTGCACGGTAGACTTCCTGACTGTGTACTGTTTTGTTGCATGCTCACTGAGCACCACTGATTCGAAGAGCACTCAACATTTATCTCTTCAAACTATGTTGTCAATGAACCTTGCAACTCTTACATGTGGTCATAGACAGTTTACAATTTTACAATTTACAACCGCCGCCCAGTTAGCCCAATGGATAGTGCGCTGGACTTTTATGCGGGAGGTCGAGGGTTCGAGCCTCGGCCGGACCAACACCCAAGGCCTTAAAATCATTGATAAGAATTCGCTGCCTTTCTATAACATCAAGAAATGGTTAGATATTCTAGTCTTCTCGGATAGGGACGAATAAATGGATGTCCCGTCTCCTGCAGAGTTGGGGGTAGGAGACGTTAATTTCCCGCGCACGAGATTACTGTGTGATGGATGTCCTCCCCTGGGGTGGGATGGGTGGGTAGGGGTGAGATAGGTAGCTTCGCTTTCTGCATATAAACCCACACACAATCCACAATTCCTCCATTCGCTCTGACGAAGGGCTAACGCTCGAAACGTCAGCTATTTAACTCTTTAAGGTGGTCAATTTACAATCATTTCAAATTTGTTGACATTACCAAATTACCTTGTTACCCAACCGACGCAGCACCACAGTTTCTATAGAAACTTACCCTCTCTATGATTAATTGTGCCTCACTGTTGCATAGTTTTAGGGTATTGCAGTAAAAAAGAAATGTGGTGTAAAATTCAGAGGGGCTAAAGAATAGCTCTTTTTGATGTTAAACTTGTGGCAAAAGAAGGACTTAAGCTTGATCAAAGTTTGCACACTGTCAATTGACAGGCCGAGGACAGGCCAACAAATGAATAGAATAGGTACATGTATTTAATGCACGACAAGTTTATTTCAATTTAAGACTTTGCCAATTCGTACCTGGCGCTATAGATATACCTAGGAGGTTCGAGCCCCAGCCGCGCCAACTTTTCTTTTTGTCTTTCTGTCTTTTACTCTTCTCGGTTTTTTTTTTCATAGGATATGTTAGATATGTTCAGAGTGAACACACATGTGTGAGGTTTACCGATGAAGCTCTTACGTTCAAATTGTCAACAATTTCGAAATGTAGAGGTGAGGCCCTGAAAAAAACTTACCAAGCCAAAGAACACGGCCTTTCCTGAAGGAGGGCACAGCAGGCACAAAAACCACTAAAACGAAATTATTTGATTTGATTACAGGGGGTTAGTGGTTAGTTTCAAAGAAACTGTGGTACTGCGTCGGTGGGGGTATTTCGAGATAATTTGGGTAATTAAACTGAGTTTATAGTTGTTAATTATCAAAAGGGTTGATAAAACCGAATTTTTTATGTTATTTGGCGGTAACCGTAAATGCAAGGTATGAAGGTGCCCACGAAACAAAGTGGTTGCACTGAGTTATTTGCCATTTATTCAACCTCTGCATAAGAGCGAAGCTTAAGCTTGATATTTTTCTCGTGTTAAGAATTATTTCTAAACCCTTTATTGGCCTTTAAAAAGCCCTTAGTGAGTCCGATGTCGCAACATCGATAGATAATATTGGTTGAAGATCGATTGAAAACTGTACGACATAAAAAAGGCAAAGTGAAAGTCTAACTGTAAGACCACTAAATGCTCGAGTTTGTTCAATTTGATCTATAAAGAACGTTGTTTTAAGACTTTTGCCAATTGATAGATCCTCCCCTATCTGTCATACGACGCTTACAAGCAGCATTAGTTTCTTAAAGATTTCGCAGGAATATTGCACTTCGTAATGATAACAATCACCGTCAAAGTCCGAAGTTAATCCCTCATACGTACGGAGCTCTTCGCAACCGATAGACTTCTTTGTGAACGTGAACGTGCATGGCGAATCACATCAAGGAAGAAAAACAAGTATGCTGACTAACTGTCCTTAATATCAAAACTCTTGAACACTGTATTTTGCGCCTATGGCCAATTGTGCCATGGACAGAGCATGCAGAAGACCAGCCGCGGAAGCAGTGAATCTCACGACTTTAGGGTAAATATGTAAACATCTCTTTCCCCAGAATAACACCTTTTCATAGAAATAAGAGACAAAATGAAATAAACAGTTGCTGCTTACCTGGGTTAAAATTTGTAGCCTATCCCTTCTTGCTTAGTTGTTGCGTTGTAACTTCAAGATCGCGGAGAAATCTGAAAAAAATTTAAAGTAATGGTCAAAATATCAGCCAATGCCAACTGCATAGATTATGGTATAGACAAATAAATGCAACAGGTTTATCTAGAAATTGCAAGACAGTTTCTAATATATTAATGAAAAGTAGGTGTTAATATTGTGATTTAAAGGATATTGTCTCAGATTTTTCTCTTTCAGCCACTGTTTTTCATAGGTACTCATTTGTATTTTTTTGCTCAAAATAAAATTCCCTTGCTCGATCGTGTTCAACGTTTGCGTGTTGTTTATTTCAGTCGTGGTATCGAGCATTTAATTTATGGTTATGATGATTACTGTTAAAATACTTATCTTGGCTACTTTATGTTATATTATGGTACAATGCTTTCCTATGAGGTACTTTAGTCGCGTCAAGTTATTTTCATCAGCATTCTAGATAAATAGAGAAGGAAAGGGTACCGAATATCTCAATATCATTTTCCGGCAGCGTTCCTGAAAAATTTTCATGACACAGCATTGTGCATAGCTGGCGCTTTTAGGGTAATACCGTGATGGGGGACGCATTTTAATAAAAGGAGAAGGTAAGAAATAACTCGCAGCTCCGCCACTCGTTTTTTTTTTTCTCTTTGGCTATGCTGCCATTGTATTTATCAGGAACCTGTAGTACTTCATGCTGCACGGGATAAATAAAGGATAAAGAAATATTTCAGTGAACATCTAGGAGAGGTCAAGAGACCCCTCCCTTCCATCTCAGGAAGGGATGAGTGTTTTCCAGAATGTACCAACGTGTCTTGTAACGCCGGATCGATCATCACACTTAAATGTTCTGTCACAAATTCTAATCAAACTGTATTTTACCAGGTCAGTTGAGATTTTCTCTGATCGCTTAGTTCGAATTTCGGAGGAAAACCAACTTGCAAAGTACGGCGCCGGAATGGGAATTTTAACAATGGTATTCGAAGAGGGTCTCAGTTGTAGAAAAAAACTAATTACAAACTGTTTACGAATGTATGAATAACAATTAGATAAAATTGAAAAGGCATCTGCTCACAAAACAGCATTTACGACGTTCAGCTCTGACACGTGGCAGGATATAAGGGTGTCCCCTTTTCCTAACGCTCCTTGTTCTCTGGAGTGGGGTGGAAGCAGTGCATGAAGGGGATGAGTACTATCAGTAGTTATCTTCTCCCATTCTAGCCTATCTTTGATTTTAATTACATCAGTAATGGGAGAGATATTTACAGGTTGTGGGCACAAGCCTACACCTTAATCACATCGGTGAAAAGTGACATTATGAGGCTGTCAAACAGCATTGTAAGCTCTTGTAGTGAGTGGCTGTAGTATTTACAAACCCTAAGGATGTACAATCTAGAACTCGCTTTGCTAAGCATATTTTCGAATTGAGTGTCCCAATTACATAGATCTTCATTTACTGTAACTCCTAACAGATTTATTTCGCTCTTCCCAACATTTCCATCAATGGACTTTGGGAGGGGCATCCTGGTTTTACCCTTAACAACCAACTGAAAGGTTCTTTTCACGTTCAGCTTCATCAGGTTATCATCAGCTCAACGTTTATTCTAGCTAGTTTCTCTCCAACCCCCACCATGGAGTTATTTCGACATAAACCTCACACCAGGCTAGTCAGTAGATGAATCGCTGGCGTAAATATGCCCCTGACTCCCCTCCCACATGAGGCATTTGTAATCGGGCATTGTTTAGCATCATCCAGTCAGCGTGGGGCAAACAGCGTGACGGTTGCTCCTTGGCACACGAAATCGGGGCCGCGGATGCTGATCGCTTCGAAAGCTGCATTTCTCGAAAATGTTTTGGCGGTTAGCGCTTGGATTTTGAATGGATCTTCGATTGAATGCGACAAGAAGAAGCGTCAACCTTTCAGTTTATCTGGTTTTCGATTTGGAAGCCGGGCGACTCTTATTTCTGGGTGAAAATCGGCTTCGCGCTAGAGCGGTCGAAAATGAGCTTTCCACCCTTGTCTCCTTCTTATAACGTATAGTAACAGTCGACGCAAAACCCACCAAATCGCTCAAATTCGCCATTTAGAGCCACGGAAACGACAATACACAGCAAGTGAGGTAGGTTTCCATTTGTTTTGAGCTTTAACTCAGACATTTCATGATATAAGTTTACGATAATAAGACTCTTCAATATTCTCCCATACATTCCTTTATATTTCGAACAAACAACCAGACTCGTCGCTTGTCTGGGCCCCCTGTGGCGCGCCTACCGCTTCCTTAACCCATCATCAGTGTCCGACCACCGCGAAATATACGGCTTTAACTCAAAGAAAACACCACCGCAAGTGCCTGAGCTTAATGAATTCGAAGCTAAGATGACTAACCTGATCCGAAACATCGAATTCAAAGCACCCCGCCCTTCCGAATTCCAGAAAAAATTATCAGAGCATGTCGATTCCATCAACAAGGACAATAACCTATATGTACCAGTAGACAAAACCACGAATTTCTACAAGATGAATGCCAGCGATTATAAATCACTGCTGAATAAAAACATAGAGAAGGAGTACAAGAAAGCCCCCGCTAACGCAGAAACACATATTAACACCGAAGCGAAAGTCTTCGCCCAAATCCTAAAGATAGACGATAGAGTTGAGATGTTGGCACCTAACGAATCATTCATCACTTTGAAAGACCAAAAGGACAATTTTCAGAACAACCCTACATGCCGCCTGATAATCCAACCAAATCAGAGTTAGGCAAAGTAAGCAAGCGAATCCTTGATAAGATAAACAAAGCCGTCATCGATAAGACCAACGTTCATCAATGGAAAAACACAAGACTCTCGACTGGTTCATCAATATCCCTAACAAAGACCATCACTCGTTCATTGCCTTTGATATTGTAAACTTCTATCCGTCCATTTCACACAAGCTTCTAAGCGACGCCCTATCTTTCGCGGCTTCCTATACCGACATTTCCGCGGAAGACAGAAGAATTATTTTTCACACCAAGTAATCACTTTTATTCAACGACAACACCCCATGGAACAAAAAGCATTCAATAACTTCATTTGATGTTACAATGGGCTCGTATGACGGTGCGGAAACCTGTGAACTAGTGGGATCGTACTTACTAACCCAACTACCAGAAGACATCAGAAAACAAGTAGGCTTATACTGGGATGACGGCCTGGGCGCATTCCAGCAAACACCGAGAAAGATCGAAAAAGTTAAAAAAGATATTTGCAAAGTGAACAGCACCAACGGCTTGAAAATAACTATTGAAGCAAACAAAAAAGTGGTCAACTTTCTTGATGTCACTTTGAACCTATACAAAGGATCTCATGAGCCATATTCAAAGCCTAACAACACACCTCTGTATGTGCACCGTGATAGTAATCATCCACCTTCCATCCTAAAGAACATTCCCCTGGTGATCAATAAAAGGCTTAGCGAAATCTCATCGGACAGGGTATCCTTTGACAAAGCAGCACCCGTTGCCGACTTTCATATCGTGAGAGACTGGGGCGAGTTTTGCCAACGCCGGACAAAATTGCCGGGAAAGTTAAAAGTTATTCTGTGTATATAAGAGCGGCAAGTTTCGTATCCGAAGAAAACCTATGTTTGCAGACATGAATACCTCCAAGAAAGTAGATTCAAAGGGGCCAGATGGTTTAGCAGTGAAATTGAAGGACGCTAATTTAGCTGAATGGAGCGTAGGAGATTTAAAATCTGTGTTGACAGAGATGAAACTGAAGGTTGCCTGAACGAAGAAGGAGCTTCTCGATCGGCTGCTTCCGTTTACCAGTGACAACAATCTGTTAGAAAAGAAACTTAAAGAGGTAAAAAAGATTTATGTTTTTCAAACAAGTATGGATCCAACTGAAATACCTCTACCATCGTCTGTATGGAGTACAGACCAATCGCTTTTTCCCCTAGTAGACGCGACAACCATAAGTCAATACACTGGATTCAAGAAACAAAGTCGCAAAGGACAATATCGCAAGGCCCAGAGAATTTTTAATTCGAGGAAGATAAAGACAGTTAAAGTTCATAAGAATGGAGAAGTTACTTTTGTATAGGCCATGATCATTAAAAGTTTCGGGCAAGAGATCACTCGTCCGGCTGTACTGGTATTTAAAGATAATTATCCAATGAAAGGATACTGCGAGTGTCCAATAGGTAAATGTGGAATATGTTGTCACACTGTTGCCCTCTTATTGTTTTTACAGCATTACTACAAGCACAAAGGTTGTTTGTTTTCCCTAACTTGCACCTAGAAGATGCAAAAGTGGCATAAAAAAGGTAGAAAGTCAAATATGGCAACAAGCACTTGCCACATACCTCTCAAAGCATATAAAAATGCTTCTTCTTCTAGGAAACCTTTGAAAATCAAGACAGGACAGGAAAACAACGGGGAAAAATTGACTGCAGCAGTTAACGATAATTCAAAGAATTCCTGGTTGAAAAGGGATGTAGAAGATATCTCGGGTCAGATAATGAAGGATCTTAATAGCCATAGAGTGCAGCAGCATTTCTATAAAACTTTAAGAAAGTATGAAATCAACTCTGGACTTGCAATGCAACTTCATTATAACAATTCTTATTATGCGAGAACTGTGTTCAGTGACCATGATTACTGTAAAGATGTTGAAGAACTTTATGACCACAAAGTTTTAAGAACAAGGTTTCAAAATTTGGAAAGCCATGATATATGGCACTCAAACCTGAATTATGTGAGCAGTTCTGAGGTCACAAATCTAGATGATGTCAGACTTGTAGAGGAAACAGTTGACCAAAAAGATCGGACTCAAATGTTAATGCATGAACACCAACAGAAAGAAGTTAAGCATTGGTTAGATTTACTACAAGACACAAAAGAATCCAAAATAACAGTATCACTGCCAAGGTACAACAAGATAGAACCCAGTGGATTCAACTATGTCTTAGTCAAACAAGGATCAACACAATGGCATGCTTTGAGAGTAGGAATTATAACTGCTAGCAAGACTCCCTATCTGTTGGGTTTTTATGGTCAAAAGGAGTTTGAGCATGCATGGTTCTGTGTTCATAATTAAATTGATGAAAACAAAGTTTCACCAAAGAAATTCAAGAACTTTACTAGAGGGATACAATTTGAAGAACAAGCAGTGAAGTTGTTTGAAGAAATTTCAGGTTCGTAAACTTTTTTAAGTGAATGCAATAAATTAAAGACAGTAGCAGATCAAGGGGTGTCCAGGAAGGCATGCCATCCCCCTGCCCCCCCCCCCCCCCAAAAAAAATGAGACCCACCAGGCCAAGGTGTCAAGATACTTTGTTAGTGCTTTTGTCAGCCATTTAACCCATAGGAGAAACTGAATACAAGACAAATGACAATATGAAAGAATATCAGTAATTTACATGAATCCAGAGTAATAAGGAATGGTTACATTGCAGGTGCTCCAGTGACAACAAGTGGCTTTTTCTTTCATCCTACTGATCAAAGGTATGGAGCAAGTCCAGATGGCATTGGACAAACTTTTTTGCTTGAAGTGAAAACCAGAGCTCTTAACAGTCTTGCACCCTTAGAAAATGTTACTGGTCCCCATATCCTTCAGTCTAACTTCCAGGTGGCTTGTACTGGTGGAAACATTACCTTTCTAGAATCTTATCTTCCTGAGCAAAACATAGCTAATGTGTTTTTTGTCAAACGTGACAACCTTGTGATTGATGTTTGTAAGGCCATGCTTGACCACATTTTGGAGAAGAAAATTGTTAAATACTGGCCACATGAGGTACACAATCTGCTGAAAAAACTTGGCAAGCAGGTACTTGGACAAGTGCCAACATTTGAAAGTTTGAGGCCACTACGATCATGGATTAATGCAATGCCAAAAACTGTCAAACAAGTTATTTTTCACAGAGAGTAACACATAACAATGCCAGGGATTGAACTGATCATTTAAACATCTAGACTGCATTTTACAAAAGCATGGCCATGTTTAGAATCAAATTGTCAACCAGAACAGTAACAATATCAATATTGCCAGTGTTGTAAACAAAAGCCATGCTTAATGGACTTAAAAATGATACACTACTTTACATTTAGCTGCTAAATACATGTATGATTCATTCAAGTCAGATCATCCCAGTTCTTTGTATCAATTACATACAGATTTCTGAACAATCCCTTTTGGGCCAACAGGACTTTTCAAGGTGTATACAACATGTGCAAAGATTTTAAAACAGTAACCTAGTATATCAATTCGGTTCGTGGGCCAACAGGTATTCAAGATGGTCCAGTCTCTCATTCGTCCAATGAAATTTTCGTTGTACATCCTCAGTGTTGCAATGTCAAAATTTTTGCTGATGTCAGTTTGTTCATACTGGGAATCAAACTTTAATGGAGGGCGATTATGTAGTAGTCCCTTATGGTGGCACAGGTCTGCAATGTCAAATCCTTTGTCAGTTAGAATGATTTTTCCTTTGTTCACTTTGTCTAGCACTTCACATTGTTCAGTGATGTCTTTATCAGATATTGTTCCAGGGTAAGTGTCACTGCAATGGAGAAGACCACCATGGGGATAAATCCAAACAGATGTCTTCCCAGTCGTGTAGTTTTTATATGAGCTGAAGGTGACATTATTTATATCATAATTGTCTGACTGAGTTGTCCAAGTTTCTGTTGCATCTCCTAGAGCCTCTGTCTCCACAGAACCAGCATCATAAAATTCCTGTGGAAGGTATGCTTGGACAAACCCAGGAAATGGTTTGAGGTCAAGACATTCAAATACTGTTGATAAGAATATAGCCCATCCAATAAAGGCTCTAGAAATTGTTGGCACACTTGTTTGCACCATCCTAGCCATAATACCGAGGTGTAGTGAGTGTCTACAAACTGTAAAAAAAGCCGTGAGTTCAGTTTTTGTGTCTAACTTCCTGCTCTTTGTCTCAAGACCTCCACCTTTGCAATCAGGGTATCTGATCAGATGCAAAAATGGTTCAACACACTCATACAAACAATCAAATTCATTTGTGGTAAGTCCGGTTAAATAAATGAACTTATCCTGTTTGTCCTTCAACATCATGTAGGTGAATTGTTCTTTCGTCAGTTCATTTATTTTATTTTCCTGTTTTTTTTCTTTATCGAGCAAGTGTTCTACCTGATATTTCAGCCTTTCCATCTCTTTGTCTTTCTCTTTCAATTTACTTGCCAGTTCCTCACACTGATTCCTAAGTATTTCATTTTCTAGTCTGTATTGACTTTCATCTTTCCCAGAAGCCTGATTTAGTACAGGATTTATCTCCTTATCCTTCTCCCTTTCTTTCTTGACGATTATTCGCCTTTTTGATTTTACTTCACATGATGAAAACTCTAACGATCGCTTAGCTGCAACCAGCTTCTTTGCTTTTAACTTTGCACATTTTGATGCAGATTTTTCAAGATTTTGAACATACTGCTCATTACAAACACGATCCGGTAGATCGTACAGGTTTTCTCTTTTTCCTTTCGACCAGTGCTGGGAGCGAATAACTGCTTTCTTCCAATTGATGTCATCGTTCTTAAGTAATTTCATGTAAGAAGCCCTCAGAGCTGCGTCAGTCGATGAACCAATTCTTAAGAGCGTATAATACGTTAAATCCTTGTTTCTCCAGTTGTTTGTACACAAAGCCGCTGCAAAATTCCAGTGCCATCCCTTTCCCTTGTCTCGTTTCCCTGTAGAGGTAGAAGATCCACTGGAGGCTGTTGTAGATTCTCCTGCCATGGCGGCCATATTAAAAAATTTTGTCTGGCGTTGGCAAAACTCGCTCCAGTCTCCCACGATATGAAAGTCGGCAATGTATCAGCAAGCGTTAGAAGCAAGTGGCTATAATCACTAATTAAAATTTGACACAACAACTAAAGACCAGAGGAATAGAGAAGGGAGAAGAAGACACCGAAATATAACTTGATATTATCCACCTTTTAGTAAGAACGTTGCTACTAACGTGGGAAAAAAGTTTTTAGGCATCGTAAAAGAATCCTTTTCATCAGGGCACCACTAGTTAGCATCCAACTAGTTAAGCAAGAAAGCCAAATTGTCTTTATCTCTGTTTCGAGAATTTCCTCTGAATGGACAATCTTCCGTGCGGTTGAGAAAGTGACCATGACTTATAAGCCAAATGGTTATTTACCTCGGACTTTCTTCGGCCGTAGGTGCGAACAAGAATTATAATGGTAGATTGTAATCCAGTATTTTAGCTCTCGAATGATCTTTCTGCTGGCGAAACGAATTCGCGAATTTTGTTCTAGTACAAAAGTTAAAAAGTTAAAAACTTTAAATTACTTCAAAACGATCCAGAGACAAGCACTATCTTTTCGCAGCCTCCGCTCATTTCATTGAAACGCGACAGAAACTTAGGCAATTTTTTGGTCAGAAGTTCTTTTCAGACTAATGAGCAACCAGGCACTTTTAAATGCGCTCGTGCACGATGCAAAACGTGTCCTTTCATTCACAACACTGATAAAATATCGGGACCTAAACGATCCATTAAGATCACCGACCACTTCACGTGAACCTCCGCTAATGTAATCTATTGCATAACTTGCACTTATTGCAAAAAGATATGCGGAAAGGAATGGCAAGGACTCATCGAAACCAGTCGCTAGACATTTTAATTTACCTAATCATTCTAAGCAACATATGGCAATCTGCGGTCTTTCCTTGCACTTAGGTGGCACGGAAAGCCGTAAAAATCTTGAACAAAAGCAAAAAAAAAAAAATCATCTTTCAAACCGGCAGTCTAAATCCCACAGGGATCAATGAACTCTTTTCATTCCACTAATTTATTCATGTTTTTCTCGTTGCCATGCACCCACCAATAACGTAGCTCCATTTTCTGCCTTTAAAAGCACACACAACCCACAATTCCTCTATTCGCTCCGACGAAGGGCTAACGCTCGAAACGTCAGCTTTTGTAATCATTACGGTGGCCAATTTACCATTTCAACTTTGTTGATATATCCAAATTATTTTGTTCTAGTACATCGACTGCATGTAAACCAGACTGACAAAAACGTCGAAAAATAAAAATATAGAAATATCATGAAAGTGGAATGATGACGGATAAAATTGTTTTTTTTTGTGTGTGTGTGTTTTTTTTTGGCCAAGAGAAGATAACTATTTTCGGCGGAAAGCTTAGCATGAGACAAACGGCTTTCGTTTCCAAATTCGTTCGGCGCATACAGCTATTTCACATTATGATTTGTTTTCATTTCTTTCCATCTATTGGGTAGAGGAACCACAACATGGCCAAATGGCCTGCTTCCCTTTCGCTTTAGATATGAATTATTCTCAAAGTAAAATTTCCATTTTTTTACATTAATAATTTGGTGTGTGAACGTCAGATATTTTGAGACAATTAAATAAAAAGCAATTTCGTTTTGCTGAATCTACAAGGAAAGAGAGTGGGCTGAAACACAAAATTCAACCGAAAGACTAACGAATCGAGAGCGTCTTCGTTCTGAAGAAATACTCGGGAGCCTTCCCCTCCAAGATCAGTGATATAGGTGTAAATAATGCGAGTTCCTCTTGACAAAAACACATTTAAAAGCGCTTCTTTGTGGTTGTTTCGAACAGAGAACATCTGTTTCAACAACTTCCCAAGTTTGCGCTGAAAATTTTAGCAATATATTCCCCATGAGAAGTGATCGGAAATGTAATTCCAGGAAAAAGTCACATTGAAGAGCGAGCGATATGTAAGTATAAATGAAACGAGTGCCGATTGCTCGGAATCATGAGTGTGATGCCTTTCGATCATGCCGCTTTAAAATGTTTGATCGCATGTATGTTAGCCTTACACTACCTGTGCGTTTACCTTGTGACAATTTTATACCCAGGATCCTTCACTTAAGCAAATGAACCGCCAAGTTACTGTGATAAGGCGAGCCGAATGACTTTCCAATATGTTTTACGGAAGAGAAGACATTTTTTTCAACACCTAACCCTTTGATTAATACGCGTTACGTCATTGCCGCCGTATTGGTAGACGTAAACAATAGATATCTCATATTCTATATACAAGGCTAAAAGATTAGGAAAAACTGAACTTTTAGCCTTGTATATAGAATATCCTTTATTAAGCGAACATTATGGACAATAGATATCTCGTTAGCTCCTTTTTTTCTTCCACCGGCATTTGTTCCTTTCGCCATTGTTACCTGTGTCTCTAGAGATTGTAATTTGGACTAAGTTAAAAGTGTACACCGTAAAGAGTTAAAATGCTGACGTTTCGGGCATTAGCCCTTCGTCAGAGCGAATGGAGGAATTGTGGGTTGTATGTAGGTTTATATGCAGAAAGTGGAGCTATATAAACACCGTAAAGAGTTAAAATGCTGACGTTTCGGGCATTAGCCCTTCGTCAGAGCGAATGGAGGAATTGTGGGTTGTGTGTGGGTTTATATGCAGAAAGTGGAGCTACATACGCTATCGGTGGGGACATGGTGACGAGAAAAACACGAATAAATTAGTAGAATGAAAAGCGTTCGTTGGTACCTGTGGGATAAAGAATGCCGATTTGAAAGATAAACTTTTGTTCAAGAGTTTTGCGGCTTTCTGAGCCACCTAAATGTAAGGAAAGACCGTAGATGCCATATGTTGCTTAGAATGATTAGGTAGATTAAAGCGTCTATCGACTAGTTTTGATGCAATTAAGATCACTGATCACTTCACATGCACCTCAGCCAACGTCATCTATTGTATAGCTTGCACTTGTTGCAAAAAGATATACATCGGCGAAACAGGAAGACGAAGGGCTAACGCTCCACTCCAGCTTTAGAAACTCTTTAAAGTGACCAATTTACATCATCAGCTCAGGTGGTGAAACCAAAATAGTTTTGAAAAGATAGAAAAGGAAAACATATGGCCTTGATAGCTACAGATTCTGCTCACCTGGTTATCATGTGCTTTCAATTGGAAGAACTCGTAATACAATTATTGTAATACAATCTAGTGCTTAGAAAAAACACGTGGAGCTTTTTGTTCTCTGATCCATACTAATTTGATTACGTCACTAACCCTTACACGTGGACGGTAGAGTTTAGGTTCATCGTGCACAGTACGTGTGTCAAGTAAACTTAAGTTTAAGCTACCCTTGGCTATTTAGAATGTGTGAGTATAAACCGTTTTCGTTTTGTTTTAGTGTTAAACCGTATAGTTATACTTCCCTAGCTTAGATCTCTACCTAGCGATTTCCTACAAGAATATCTGGTAATTTAATGTAAGTTGTTTTCTTGCTCGTTTATTCCCTAATCGCTTGCAATTACGCTCATACAAACACGTTTTATAGCATCATGCAATTTTATTTCCTTCAGGATCTTAGCGTTTATCGTAACTAGGAGTGTTAGCAGTATTTACACCAATCTAGAATCATTCATGTTCTAAATCGTTAATCATTCAAACATAGTTAGTAGTTTTTTTTACTACTAACTATGATTCAAAAGCTGGTTTTATAAACGTTGTCACACAGTAATAATGATTGGAGTGTTTATAACTATTGACTCGTGACTTGCCGTCTTCAGTGAAATCCCTTATTATCAAATAATTAGTTTGCTGTATTGTATTTCAGTTTACGTTTGATTATTGCCAATAAATTCACCGTCAACTACATTTGGTTTTCCGTGATCTCGGGCACTATTCAATCAGGCATAGGATAAATATGGACTGGACTGGACTATTTCTTGGACGATTTTTTGGACTATTTTTTGGACGATTTTATAAGGGGGGAGGTACACCTTTAGTACTCAGGGAGGGGTGGCTGCGGTCGACAAGTACTGGGGGAGGGGTGAGGGAAGAGTGCTATTGCTCAGGGAGGGGTGGTAGGGGGTTGTAATTGTAAGCACTACTGGTTAATGAAGCTTTTACTCGATCGCAATAATTATTGATTGTTTTTAAACTGGTGTGCGGAAGAAAATTTAGTGGTGAACAATAAAAACAACAGAGTGTTTATGTCTCGGAACTGTCAATCTGATAGTTGCCCCTTGGAAATTTGATGTCCTTAAAACCAGCATATTTGTTTTTAGAACATCAAATTTCCGCGGGGCAACTATTAGCCGACGGTTCCTTGACAGAAACACTCTATTGCTAAGTATTTCGGTGTAGTGCGAAATTATGTGATCTCGTCTGATAAGATCGCTGACAAAAGGAAGATAGATAAATTCAGTAATAACATACTATATACCCAAAGGAAAACGTGAAGCAACTGATGATGCACACACAAGTCGACTCAAAAGGCACACGGATAACTCAACAGTGGAGGATCGTAAACGCAGCATTTTAAATATAAATTAAAGTCCAGTGTTTGCTTGGCAGTTTCGCTTTCGCATAACGGAAATTCCAAGATCTCGTCTGATAACATCAATGACAGAAGAAAGATAGATAAATCTGGTTATTGCACAAAGGAAAATTGATGGTGCACAAGTCGACTCAAAAGGCACATGCATACATAACCGATGCCAGACTGGTAACTCAACAGTGGAGGATCGTAAACGAGATATTTTCAAAAATAATTAAAGTCCAGTGTTTACGTGGCAGTTTCGCTTTCGCATGGCTAAAAAATTAAAGAAACGCCGGAGCCTAGCGCAAAATGTTGATGTAGGAGAAGTCAGTCGAAAAACCGAATAAAATGATTATTACGATCGAGTAAAAGCTCCATTAACCACCTACCACCCCTCCCTGAGTAAGACCACTCTTCCCCCACCCCTACCTCAGTACTTGTCGACTGCACCCACCCTTCTCTGAGTAATACAGGTGTGCCTCCCCCCTTACAAAATCGTCCAAAACATCGTCCAAAAAATAGTCCAAAACATCGTCCAAAAAAATTGTCCAAAAAATAGTCCAGTCCAGTCCAGTCCATATTTTACCCTATGCCATTCAATCAGTAAAGCATCCCCTCACACACGCTCGATTCACCGCGACACGTTGTCTCGCAAGTGACCTTCGGCCTTTCAGCAATCGCCGTGAATCTGGCGTTACATATTGTCAAAAGCTTTGTTTTCATTTTGATAAGAGCAGTGAACAATGTGAAATTCTTTGTAAAGGCTTCTGACAACAATTGTTCGGTGGCATATTATTTCAACCGGTAATGCAAGTTTTCCTCAAATGCCAGGTTGTACCAGCTGATGTGAAGCAATACTTGCGACCGCGACTTCAAGTCAGAAGAAGAAACTCGACTTTTTTTTCTCATTTATGTTTTCCTTCAAGTTTTTGTAACAGATCGACGCGAGGGCAGAGCGACGTGAGGGCAGCAGGGCCAGACGGCTTTTTCTGGACCAGCCCACGTAAACCCGTCCAGCCCTGCACACGTCCACCATGGGACTGCGCGAGCGGGACCCGACGGGTCATATGATAAAGAGACATGTTGCACACGAACATGCGAAGCAACTGAAATGTTATAAAAAAATTTGATCTCAGGGGAATTTCTAAGCAACCTAACTGAAACAGTTCGTTCGTCACCGATAAAGTAGTTTCGCTTGAACTAAATCCAATAACAGAAACCTTTTGGCATGTGATCAACCTTGAAGCAAAACCGAAAAGCGCACAACGACATATCCAAACTCAAACCAAACTTCGGTTTAGACCTGTACAATTACCGGGCCTTAATCAGTCATGTTTTGTTTTACAGCCAAACAATTTTTTTCTGAGATACCGAATAGGGAAACTTTTAATTGATTTCGTCTTGGGTCTTCCTCAAAACTAGTTTCAGTCCTGTTAACTCTCCTCCAAGCGCTCCCGAAATGTCTGTAATTTCGCTATTTTCGTAAATTTCGCAAACACCACATATGTTCTCATCATTTGCGTTCAATTTTAGTCATTACTAACAATAGCTCGTGAGACATTACCTTAGTTTAAAAAAGTCCTACATGAATCACTTTCTTGTTTAACCTCTTGATGCGTCAAGGTGCGTTTACTAAAGTAAAATACTCGCAGCTTTTGCTAAAATTGTTTTAATCTTTGCACGCGCAAAGCGCGTGGAATTTTCACCTACGTTGCAAAAACTCCAGTGAAAACACCTTCGCTGCTTGCGCTTGCCGAATGCTTAACTTTTCTTCAAGTAAAATCATAAATAAATGGAAACACGGCGAAAATAACATTCAATACCAAAGACACTGTGTACACTACAAGACACTGCTGATTAAAAATTTCTAGCGTACTCACGGTGAACAGAGACCCGTCATCATATATGATATTTGGCTTTACCTTGTTGGAGCTAATGCTTTGTTGTGGTCGCCCCTTACTGAGTTTTTTAGTACTATATATTATCACGTTAGTTATATCAACTATTCTATTCTTTTTTCAATACCCTATGCGGTACTCAGTGGAAGTATAATAAATAAACTAGTGCATCTAAAGGATAGTAATACTACGACACATTCTGTTGATAGTGACATAATTTACACAGTGATTCATCCACCTGCGTGTTCCAAGACTTACTTTGAGAAACAACCATGAAGTTATTTTCTGCGGGAGAGAAAATATATATACTAAATACAAAGTAAATAGCGCGCGCACAGAAGAAAAATATTGCCTTTTATAACACAATCTCATCTGGCTTTGCCAAATAATCACATGACGACCAAGGGGAGCAACTAGTCATTCAAAAGAGCTTCAAGATCATGCTTTCCCGTAAAATGACATGATTATTTCACTTGGATTACTTCGAAATTAAATACACTTGAATATATCTTACATTTATCTTACATCATTTAGCTCAATTGACATCAGACGATAGGATTATCGGGCTCCCAATTGTGAAACCGAAAAAAAAATGGCCAAGCAGCAGGACTTGTTTGGTAGCCTCCGTCTGTCGCTCCTATCCGATGTCTGACCCTAGAGCTTCTCGGATTATGATGCTTGCTTTAGTTTTAATTTCTGCATTTTATAACCATTTTATTTTTTTTTTTTGAAATAAATGTGTCATGATTAGTCTTTAATCCATGTGGCACTCCCTGGTGAATGATGCACACGTGATGTCCGAAATGTGTTTTGTGCGCACGACTGTGCCCAACCACTTTAGCGTGATGTTCATAATGAATGACGTAATGAATGAACGTCACATTGATTTGTTTTATTGTAACTAAATACATTTAAAAAAGTCTCGACTGCCTTAGTTACGTTTTAAGAAGGTTTTTTAAAATCACGGAAGTTTTTAGGTTGCGTGTCATGTTGTCAATCCACTTTTGCTACCACAAAATTCATTTTATCAGTCATTGACAATAGGTTGCTTTGGAGACCTCAAAAGCACTTATTTTCATGTAATGGCGTAGTGATCCACGAGTGCGTTAGTACAAAAGTTAAGAAGATGTACAACTTCGTCATCTCCAGATAACTCTGCCTGAATTTTTTATACGTCTTAAAAAAATTTATCACTTTTTAACATGTGTATGATTTGGGGTTGGGACGAATTGAGAACAATCGCTCTTTCTGATAAACGATAGTAAGGTCACGATTGGAGGCAAAAGGAAACATTTGACAACTTCAAACTAAAGTAAACTTTTAGCCACTTGCACTAAGAAATATCGATGACATGAACCCATTGAGTAGTGTGACAAACATGTTAAAAACTCGCTCAACTATCAGGAAATATTCCCAGGAAGAAAAAGAGATTTCCCGTTTGTCGAGAGGAAAATTTTGCCGACTTGATGACGCATCGAAAGCGCGGAGAAAGCGCTTGTGCCATTCCTTCTCCGCATAAGGCATTGCACGAAGAGTGGATCGCTCGTTTCATCGCCCAACCTCTCTCCGCCCCGGTGAAACAACTCAGATACGCCTCGTGGTTTCACTTTAGCCTTGAATACTGTTAACGTCATTGCTATGATCCATTGGGTTTTTTTTACCAGCAATGACGCAATTTGATTAGCCAATGATGTTGTCGATAAGAGTACAGACAATGCTGCTCGCGTAAACGAGTCACGATCTTAGTAACACAACGATAGAATCGTTTTAGTTGACATCGATTTTGTGGTAAATATTTAATAGACACCGAGTGGTTTAGCGTGGTCTGTACTCTTATCGACAACGATCTTCGTCATCACAGTGGTTAAAATGTTGCGGTCTCAGGAGGTGCAGCTGAGTAAGTCCGCAACAAACCTCAACCGTAACAAAGAGTATAGACCCCGCTTAACTACGGTGAATTTGTTAAATAGACAATGGAGAGTTCTTGTCGATTTGTTTATCACATTTCACCGCACGTTATTGATGGATAACAATACCTTACATACTTGCTTAGACGATCAATTCCACGAGATGTGCAACAAGGAAGTATTTATCGTTAACTAAGAATTACCAAATTCGTTAATTTCAAACTAGGAAACGTCGGGGGTGAACTTGCGCAGAGCAAAAACAAAAGGATTCATGACGATCATGGCAGAAACGGAAGTAGTTAGAAAGCGAAACTGCTACAGTAAGCGTACCTTATGCACCGCCAATTCGCCTAAACGATTACATATACTACTTGAAACTGAAATAAAATGTTATCCACCTATTTTGGGTAGTAATCACGAAGAGTCCCATGTCAGACTTCTGGTATTTTTTGCGGTGAATCCCAGGAGCCATATGGAAATCGAACACAACTTTTAAAACTTCCGTGAGCTCCGACTAATTCATCAGTGTTAACTGGGAAAACACATATAACGATTCTTCAATGATCTATCTCCAAACCAGCTTTAAGAACTGCTATTAAACCTAGTCAAAATACTACATTTCTTGAAGAGGTTACTAATGATTTCTTACACTCGATTGTGTCTTCGTTCAGTAATAGAAAGTGAGGCAATACAGGCAGAATTAACTGACATTCATGCGAGAAGATGCGAATTTGTCTGAGGCAGTAACCTTCTGTAGGCTCAAGCGTTCATTTGAGGTTTGCGAATCAAAATTGCTAACTTTTCTGACAGTTTCATTAGACGCATCAGCCAAGGCTTCTTAGCCACAAAAATGATCCGTTAAGGCAATTTTACTGTCTGCAGTAAGTTGTACTAAACTGGTCTACAACTGAAAAAGGATTCAATAAGAAACTTGTAAAAGAGGGTTATTCATACGAATGGCACATTGTGCATTACTTACCGAAAGTGTTAGCCCACCTTATAGTTCGTTCTCTCTTCACACGGACGCATGGGCAATCTAATCGATTGTAAGGGGGGAGGGGTGGTTAGGCCTTTTTTTCTTTTAGTTCCGTGTTTCAGTTTAATTTTTCACTTTCTGGGCATAGCTTATTCGAGTAACATATCGGTTGAAATTAATAATAAATAACAAATATTAGTAATAAACTAATAAAAGCTTGTTGTCAAGAAAACTAGCATTACGAAAAATAAACCTCCCAGTTAGCTCAATGGATAAAGTGCTGGACTGTTGTGCGGGAAGTCGAGGGTTCGAGCCCCGGCCGGACCAACACTCAGGGTCTTAAAATAATTGAGAACAATTTGCTCCCTTTCTATAGCATCAAGAAATGGTTAGATATTCTAGTCTTCTCGGATAGGGACGAATAAATGGGGGTCCCGTCTCCTGCAGGGTTGGGGTAGGAGATATTAATTTCCCACACACGAGATTACTGTGTGATGGATGTCCTCCCCTGGGGTGGGCTGGGTGGGATATTGGGCGCACTTAATTTGGAGCCTCGCTCTGTTGTGCGACCCTCACCATACTCTGGTGAAAGTGATTAAATTAAATAAACCAGTGGTGATCCATTGACTCCTAATTTTCGTATCATTGTACATTGTAGCTTGAGTACAGATTCAAGTTTCCAAATGTTGTTACGCACGACTTGCGTGACTTCATAGAGAGGGTAACTCCGAGTTTAATAAACAGGGCTAAGAGGCCATTACCCAGAAGGGCTCCTGACAGCCCCCTCCCCCCCCCACCCCATGGATTGAAAGGCAGGGTTTTAGGATACTGATATTCCATTATTAATTTTGCAAATCGATTTTCAACAATGTTATATAAATTTGTTAACAACATTGCTAAGTCAACGAGAAAAGTCAGAGAATATTGACGCGTCAAAATTGAGGGAGGTTAGGCTCATAACATCCGGAATTGATTAAGCAACAACCACAATACTTTAGCAATGATAACAAATAAGCGGGCAAGAGAGACTTTATAATAACAGAGAGACTTTTATTCGAGAAGCCACGCCTTATCTGGCTGATCTCCAAATGGCTTATAGCAGAGCCTACACTCCCCCTGTAGTCGACGAATTACCAGAAACTCCCAGAGCTGCACAGAAGAAGAAAAACAACGAACAAATCGGCGCTCTTGGAAGTGTTATGCCAATTTTTTAGCGGGTTCAAGAAGGATCTCTGGGGAAGTGATGATTAGAAAGGATGATCTCCTTAAGACTCCAGTTGAGAATGTTGTCAAGAGAATTGCTACGTTGAAGGAGGAGAGTGGTGGAGTGCTTAAGGTGGCCTCTGTCGGTGAATCATGTGGGAAAATCAATTCAGTAGCGGCAGACAAACAGATCAGTGAAATTGAAGAAATCGTAAATAAGACAATGGAACTAAAGCTAGGAGAGTTCTGAAGCTCCCAACGTCCCTTGTCTGCAGCCGTAAGGAGGGGAGGAAGACGGAAAGGTTGGCGGAAACCAGGTCCAAAGCCCACTGATGTTTTAAGGGCTTGCAATGGCCGTAGTTGATTGGGCTCGTAGTTGCCCGATTTTAAACGGCTTGCTAAGGAATCCGACATTAGTACTCTTGTAACCATACCCTCCTCAGGAAAATCCTATTATTAACCCTATACACAGGGTTAAGGCTCCGAGTGAGAAGAGTTACTAAGTTGAGGGGTCTGTGAATAAGAGAAAGAAATCTACCTGGTTGATACCGGTGCAGAGGTGAGCTTAATATTTTCAAGTATTCCTGGTTTGGTGCTCAAGAATTTCCAAGTCTGTTTGTGAGGAAGCGGAAGTAAGATTGGGGCTTGGGAGTACTAAATCAAAATGGAATTTTCTTTTGGTTGATGATCTCAGAGTGTCTGTGTTAGGAGCAGATTTCATTAAAAGTCACTACGAGAGTTAATGGGGAATCCGTGATGGTGCCACAGTTGGATGATTGAAAACTACCTAAAGTCGATCACTGCAAATGCAGTAATGTTTTGGTCGAAGATTACTATCTGATAGTTGCTAAGTGCTCAGTGGAATTGCCTGCAAGAAATAAGGTCCTGATTCCCAGCTGCACTAAGGATGGAGACTGTAGAGCTGGTTGGTTTGAGTCCACGAGAACCACAAATGGGGTGTTGATGACTAAAACTGTTATAGATAGTGACAAGAATGGAGGAGTTTGGGTGAAAGCTGTAAACCTATCAGATGAAAGTGTGATGCTTTTCATGAACTAGAAAGTAGAAATTATCACTGACATTCTGGACTGTTCCGGCACTTTGAACCTGTCTCTAGAAAAGAATAGTTCTACTGTGTCTTACATCACAAATATTTTTCTAAAGAAAATTTGCAGGTAGTCTCCTTCGCAGCCGTTGTTTGGGCTCGTCACGCAACGCTCCCTCGACGATCAATGGAATTGGGATTTGTACATCCAATCCCCATATCTAGCCTACAACACCTCGGTTCACAGAAGTACAAGTTTTACCCTCAGTTTCTCAGGCTTTGGTAGGGAACTTCGTTTGCCAAGTGATTTGCTTCAGCCCGCTCATGCCTTTCTCCACATGAGTTTCGCTCTGATAACGCTACCGAGCACAATTCAAGGCTATCGCAGGCTTTTTAGACCGTTAAGGAAACTCTGAAGGTGGCGCATCGCGCTCAGAAGTCACACTCGACCGCTTGGTGAGAGCCAATGCTTATCAAGTAGGAGATCAAGTCTTCTGGTTTGACGGAAAACCAGGAAGGGCAGGTGCATGAAACTGGTCCTTGGGAAGTCTAAGTGAATTGGTTTACTATATCAAGTGGTGCGGGCCAGCCAGGATTTACTCCAGGGTAAAAAGGAGAGTAGTACATTTAATCAGTTCAAACCCTTGAATGGAACCTGCGACGAGGGTCAAGGACTGGCTGTGGTAGAGACAGGAACTATTGTGGTCTTGCCTCTTTCGTCAACACAAGCCGACAGTGATGCAGTAGAGATCGTGTTGGAAGATGACAATTTCCCGGAAACAGTTGTCGAAGAAACTGTACCACACCCTTCCCAAGCAGAAGATCCAGTCAGAACGTCGCAAAGAGAGAGGAGTCTACCTTTCTGGACGCAAGAATATCAAATGGACACTTAAAGTGCTATTTGAAAATTTCATAATAAACTCTACTTGGAATTTTTAGTTTGAGGACTTTACCTTCTCTGAGAAGGGGATAGTGGAAGAATGGTACCGAGTATTCTAGGGGTGGTTACCAAGCTTAGGCGCAGTGGGCAGTGGCCAAATGTGAGTTCGGTTGACGATGTGTCGTTGCGAGGGGCGGTTTTGTCCGTATTAAAAGCCGTTTCTTTTTAGAGGTTTTGCTTTTTGTCTCTCGTTCTCCAAATATCGTTATGGACTAATTTCATACCACTATACATTTCCAAGAAGGAAACATTTGTTCGTTACTTTTTACTGACAGAGACGTTGTTTCTAAGCAAAAATTTCTTATTGTTGTTACTGGCTTCTAGCACCTTTACATCGCGAGTTTTGATACTCAGGAACCACACCTACTTTCTAAGAAGACCTTTCTCGTCATTTAAGAAACAATTCTTGCTTTTACATGTAATCTCGATGACAAAAATCGATTTAAGCTTTGGCGTAAACCTTACTAAGAAAGAGAGAGACATCTCGAAACTATCACGAGGCCTATTTCACAATGGAGTCTGATGGATCAAAAGCAATGTTTATATGGACGATGGTACGTGTCTTGTTTCGGAGGTTTGAACCACTTGTTATGATTTTCCCTAAAACTTAAGCTAATGGAATAAAGAAGACCAATACTTTAAATCTTGCCAACTGAACAGGACGTTCCACTCAGCCCTTGTAACCTTCATTTTTCTTCGAAGGAAGAAATCGTAAAAGATAAAAATTCCTGGTCAGAATGTAACAAAAAGGAAAGATGACTACCAATTTATTTATCTTTTGTCGCAGCACTCCACGCACACTCGAAACTCCATGAGCTATCGAGTCGCTGGACCGACATGGATGTTATCGTTTTCATGTAGCATTAACCTTCAACCGCTAAGGGTGATCAGCATCTCATTTCTCCTTACGATATCACATCGGAATCAAACATTAAGGTCATGAGAATAATGGAAATGATCAACACCTTATGAATCTCCTGATTTAAAAGTAAATTCTCCTTGTCAGCACCCTAGGGAACGTATCGAGAAGAATATGGAGAATATGCATGCTGATGTTAGTGTTAAAAGGGCTAAGTCCTAACCCTCCATCAAACAAGCCGCCAAAGGCAATGGGCAATTTTAAATGGTAATTGAAATGAGTGGAGTGTCCGAAATCATTAGCCGCGAAAAAAGACGGGATTTAGAGCAAAAAAATGGTGCGATTCGTAAATAAATCGCACCGATGAGAGCTAATAAATTCGCAAGGATCACAAGTGATGTCTGAATGGATGTAATAGTTTTGAAATGCTGGAACACCCTAAGCTAATATTTCTTCATGGTTGATATGAATGTCGTTCAGCGCATGACCTAATTATTTTCGGAAATAAGACGAGGTAGTGGTTCATGACAGTAGGGATGACAAATCTAAAGCTCATTAGAATGCACTACAAGAAGAGTGGCTCGACAAAACCACGACGAGGTGACGCAAATGACTACTACAATCTCTTAATATGATATATTTATACATACAGGTAGAAATATATCAAATATTATATAGCTGGCAAAGTTCGTGCGCAAATCCAGTATTCTTATCGGCTACTCAAACGGGCGAGATGAGCCACATTTTCCGCTAGAGATTGCCTTGATCCCGTGCAAGAATAAAATATTCGTATTTTTCTCGTTGCCATGTTCCCACCAATCACGTAGCTCCTTTTTCTGCCTTTAAAAGCACACACAACCCACAATTCCTCTATTCGCTCCGACGAAGGGCTGACGCTCGAAACGTCAGCTTTTATAATCGTAACGGTGGCCAAGTTACCACTTCAACTTTGTTGATATATTCAAATTATTTCGTTACCCCCCACCGACGCAGCCCCAAACAGTTTCTTTAGAAACTATCAGCCTTTATTCAAGAATAAAATTACGTGGTGCCGACTTATATAGCTCGTAATTTTTGGGAAATGTCGGCAATCAGCTGGCACCAAGCAGCGGCAGAGGACAGCGAAACAAAACAAGTTTGTCAAACGAAAGACGAGCATAAACAAGTCATTCTTGATTCTAATTAACGCAGAATGTTTTGTTATATTGACCAAGCAGACCATACTGTAATAGTTCTGTACATAAAAACGCAAGAAAGGATCGGTTAATATCCAGCCATTTTCACTTCACACTTGGTCAATAACTCATACATCTTGTTTAAAATTTTCAAGTTCCGGCGTGAAGCACAAAACTAAAGGAAGTTGTACATACCCTATTTCCAGGGGACTTTTAGCAGCTTTTGAAGCGTCTTCAAGATGTTAAAAGAGCCATAAAAAATCCTTATAGAGGCACTGTAAAGAGGTGAAAATGAAAACATTGTTTACAAAATGACGCAGCAGATAATTTAAGTAGGTAAGTTGTTCTTCAGCCTTTGATCTAGAGTCCAATCGGACACGCAAGTAATAAGAAAAAACGCATGTGTCGTTGCTTGCCATGATCAGTCTGGGAGAGAAAATACTAAAGATCGAACCAAAATTTGACTGTTTTTCTCTCGGCACAAATTGAATGATAGTAAGACGTTATTTAAGTCCCTGTGACACGAAATGGTTTTTTTTTTGTTTTTTTTTTGCGTGTTTATTAAGCTTATCATATATATATATAAAAAACTCCGATAAGAAAAACTTCGAAAAAGGGTTGGTTATTTTTTGGGCTCTAAAGTGCTCTTAGTTTGTCTTGAAAGTATCCCATAGACTGGTGACAAGTTAGCAGATGATGACGTAGAAAACTGTGAAAACTCTCAGTTGACATTTACAAATCTCTCACATCTCTTGCACTTTTGTGTTAGTTCAGCAAGCTCTATTGAGATTTGTGATACATCGTACTCAAGCAGTAACAAACAAATGGAAGTTGCGAGTACATTTCAGCCCTATGAGGGAGAACTGAGTACATCAAACGAAAATTTCGACTAAGACTGACAATGACGGTTTCCCGTCTGCGTTGTTTAAGTCACGATTAGATAAAAAAAAACTCCCGTTACCGAATGTTTAGTTCGTTGCGTCTGTGTTCCGTCTTCTGTGGCGAAATCTATGAGCTATCAAGAATGGGTAGCTGTGTTCGTTTTTGTTGTCATAACAGACCATAACAAATATTCATTCGCACTGAGTGCGGCGACGGCCTCCTTTGGTCAGTGCCTTAGAGTTTCGTGGCTCAAGGCAATTTTACTGCAAGTTGTTCCTTTCACTCCGAGATTGCAAAGACAGAGGCTATTGTCATCAAGCCGGTCAAACGGAAAACGAGCGAGTTTATAGTCACCTGATTCAAGTTTGTCATAAATAGGGATTTTAATGGAGAAAAACGTTTTCAGTTTAAGTGCAGCATTGCCAGACGATTACGTTTCGCTCACTGGCGAATAACTAACATCAGTGTTGTAAATGAACTTTGCAAATGCATCGATTTTCATACAGCTCTTAGATTCGCTACCGTCTAATTCATTAATATTTGTGTTTCACAATTTATCTCGTTGCAATGCTGTCATCACTATGACATTGCTATTGTTGCAGCTTTTAGCAAAACTACATTGGAAGAACACATGGCCCCTTCGGAAACGCAATTACGTTCGTCCCCTCTTCTTACCATTTCTCCTCTCTCCACCATAGTTGCTGACGTGTCCTCACAGTTTTCTACGTCATAGCTATGTTTGGCTGCGCGTTAAATGTGGACACTTTTGGGCCGCCAAATCGTTCTTTCAAATTGCAAAAAAGAAAATATCAAGGAGAACGCGCAAGGCCCTAAGGTCGATTACTTCAAATTTTTTAATACAGCTATAAACCAGAATCGAAAACGAAAAAAAATTTCCGTGTTATAGGCTTTAAGGCGATTTCATAGTGAAATGGAAAGACTAATTGTATGAAGATTATCTACACTTCGATTAATCGAAGTAAAATTAATCTAAATGCAATCATTACATCTTCTTACATTCTAGAATCAAAAAAAAATTTCCCGCAAGAAAGTCGAATATTTATCATCAAAACATTTCCGCCGTTGTTGTTTATGATTTCCTTTCTTGTTTGATTCTTGTTTGCTCCTTTTTACCGGTTAAATTAATAGGCCACCGGAAATCACTAGTAATCAAAGTTAACCGCCGAGAAAAGAAACAACCATTCAGGCATTTATAACCAAATGTTTATTGCAGCCGTTCTGGATTACAATCTTTTTTAATAATTTCCGTGTACTTCATCTTCAGTCTCAAATTGATCGAGGTAAATTGACCGAAAATTCGTTTCTTTTCTCTGATCTATTCACCACATTATCCTTACCTTTCAGAGCGCAGTTTTTGATTATTTTCCGATAAGCAGGGACGAAGATTTGGACTAGTGATCTTTCACTGCTCCTTGCGTACCTATTTTCCTTAGTATTTTGATCTTTGTATGTGAATTCGACAGTGTTTATAAGTTGTCGCCACGTATGAAGTGTTAATGGAACGTAGACTTCCTGCGGAAGTACGACGCAAGATATCTTAGTGAAAGAGCACCGAGGCTGATCATTCAATCTTATCTTTCCCCTTGCTGTAGCCTAATGACTGTCACGGCTGAGGGAAGAGAAAACCTGAGCCGCTAAGATTTCGGAAACATGGAACTACTTATTGCTCTTCTGATGCTAAGAACGTTTCCACTGAAAACGTCCTGAAGAGAAGTCGATCACGGTTTTGTTGATCGCAAGCTATACGTTGCCCAGCGTGACAGGAAGTAGTTGTTGTCCGACAAAAAGTTGTTGGGGAAGTCACGTTCGTTACACCGAATACCGTCACTATTATTTCGATAACAGACACTGACGTAATAACAGTTCAAACGCTCCATTGCTGCTTTAGACTAAATATAGAGCGAAAATTTTACCTGAAGGACCTTTGACCTTACTGAAAAACAATTCGGAGAACAGTCAAACCTCTCCGATACGTGTACAAGGAATGGACGGAGCAAAGTGTCCCTATTAAATTGCAGGAGTGTCTTTTACCAAAGATATCACTAGGGCGTTCCTTTTACGAGAATCCGTAGACACTTATGAGTGCCTCGAAACTTAAACTAGGCATACAATGCATTTATATTTGGTGGTTGACGATACATCATACATCAAACCGCCTCCCGGTTAGCTCAATGGATAGAGCGCTGGACTGTTGTGCGGGTGGTCGAGGGTTCGAGCCCCGGCCGGACCAACACTCAGGGTCTTAAAATAATTGAGAAGAATTTGCTGCCTTTCTATAACATCAAGAAATGGTTAGATATTCTAGTCTTCTCGGATAGGGACGAATAAATGGGGGTCCCGTCTCCTGCAGGGTTGGGGTAGGAGACGTTAATTTCCCACACACGAGATTACTGTGTGATGGATGTCCTCCCCTGGGGTGGGATGGGTGGGAGGGTGGACTAGCACGAATGGTTCCTATGTTCCTTTCTAGTCCTAGTCTCCCTCGCGGCCGTTTTTAGTCTCGTCACGCAACGCTTCTCCCCACAAACGGCTGCTCACATTCGAACAACATTCCTTTCCCTTTGTTGTCTTTGCACCAATGAGATCGCTGACATTGTTTCTTATGCGACCAATCAGAGCACAAGAGACTGTAATCGCTATCGTTATTCCCGCGTTTTCAAATTCTGCATTTCATCGTAGTTTCTTGCTGGAGGAAACCCTGAAGAAGGTTTTGCAAAGTGATCGTTCTTTTATTTGTTCCACCTCAGTTGAGACAAAAGAAAAAATTTATGTTTTTGGAAAAAGTTCTTTTGATTTTCCGGCGAATATTTGTTCCTGTCTGGATGTGAATGTGAGCTGCTATTCAGCGACCAGCGAGTTGTCAGTTTGCAAAGCTTGCTACCGACGATTGATCAAGTTCAAAAAGGCCTCTGTTCATCTTGAAGAGTTCAAAGATGAATTGAAGGGAATCTTCAAGGTTCGAGAACTTCCCAGAAAGAAGCGCTTATTGAGCGTTGAGAGCGACGGTGGAGAAATCCAAGCTTCGTGCCGTGGGAAATCCTCGAAATGTTTACAATTCGATCCGATCAATACGACTTGTACCTCTAATGCTACAGCCAATTCTAATATTTCTACCACGATCAGCCAAGAGGGACGTTATACTCCGGCAAGATTTCCTATTGGTTCTAATGGTGTATTGATTTAGATGCCTCAAAATTATCACTGGATAAACAAACACAAGAAAAACATGCTCAGGGGTATCAGAGCTAGATAAACAGTGAACAAAACATTTTTTTTGTTGCCTCATGGGAAATTGAATTCTGTAGTCCATAGCTTTTGAGAATTCACACTGTCTATTCAGTATGCTACTGCAGTGTTAAGTAGTCTATGAATAGTCTGGAACAACACAAATGTACAATATATGAGAGCCTAGTGACAAGTATGTGCCAATGATGACAAACTGTTACAGCCAAAAAATGTCAAAACAGGACCCTGAAAAAGTCTGTTAGCCCAGATTTTAACCCAAGAAGTACCCAGGTGCTGCAACTACTGATATAAATTAAGTTGATATAAATGTCTTCATACGAATCTGATCTATTCAAAAGTCTGAAAGATTTGCAATCTCACTGAATAATGACTAATAGCAGTCTAACATTTTTGCTCAATATGCAAGAATACAATTTGATACTGGCAGCAGCACCAATGAAGAGATTCAATTTTCAAAGAATCAATTGGTCAATATAACCCATGAAATCTTTCATAGCTTTCTTAATCAAACTTCAGACCATTATCATAAATTACTTTTCTCTATTACATGTACATGTATACAGTATTTTCTTCACAAGTGAAATGTAACTAATCTCAAACAGATGTTCCATCTTTTGTGACTTCACATGACAAAACTTTCAATTGCTATGATAGAGTATGAGTAGCACACAATTTATGTCACTAATCAGACAATGAAATTGACCAGTAATCTGATTTAAAAATGATGAATTTATTAGATCACTCATTTTCTTACCACAATTTAGGAGGGCCAAAGAAGCTGTACTGTTCTCCCCAACCCCCTCCCCCACAGTGATTTCCACCACTCTGTGAAAGGACTCCAAAATGTTATCCTTATTGGTTTCAGGAGTGCAGGAATGCAACATTTCAACAAGCACATGTTTTGAATCATTTCCAATAAACATTAAAGTAAAACATTAATGGTAGCATAAAGTAAACCACATTATCTTATAGTCTGGCAATAAATAAGAGTTCTTTCTGTTTTTTCCTGACTCTGTTTCAGTTCATCAGTAAGCCAGCTAAAATACAATTCCAGTTCCATGTCCTTATCCATATACTGCACATCAGCAACATTTGATTTATTTTGACTTTCCTTAATTTCTACTGCATTTTTCATGTTCAGAAGGTTGAAGTAAGACTCACAGAAGGCTTCCATTTAATTATCTTGTGATGTTCCCCAACACATCAAAAGGAAAATAGACAGCATTAATCTATAATGAAATTTCTAATAATAATAATAATAATATAATGAAAACTTTATTAATTTTAATAATTTAATAATAATAATACTAATGTCATTCAGTGCTAAGGAACATGCAGAAAGCTGTAGTCTCTAGCTCCTTTCACATTGCCAGGACTTTCAAGGTCCTATTGGACTGAGTTCTTCAAATGACGTTAGCTTCAAGCATAGGTTTTTAATAGGTTGATGGGACATTTATCTCCATTTTAGGGTCTAGGGGTCCACCATCTTAGAACTTTTAGGTTTTATTTGTGTCGGGACAGGTCCTGTCGGACTAAGTTGCCTAAATGACGTTAGTTTCAAGCATAGTTTTAATAGGTTGATGGGACATTTACTTCCTTTTAGGGCCTAGGGATATAAAATTTTAAAAAGTTTAGCTTTTATCTATGTAGTAGTGACAATCAAATAGGCTACACCATGGTACCCAATATCAATTTTATTGGTAATCTGAAGCACTCAGAAGTGTATACTGCGATGATGTCTTGTATTTAGACACAACATTTTTACAGGTGATCATGTGTAATATAACACAGACAGAATAAAATAACGATAACCAAAATAAGACCACAGTGTAATACTAATACTGACTAAACTATTTACATTTTCTATTTACAATATTTACATTCTTATTGTCCTTTCCTTTATACTGCTTAATTTAAAACATTGTAAAATAACATTTTGCTGCAGACTCGTTTTTATTGAAACACTTACCACTGCCTTACAACATGCGCTTCATCGACGGCAATGGCACAGAGTTTTTTGGCATGGAATACACAGAGTTCGTCAGCATAAATCTCCAGCGTTCGTTCCTTAACCACGCTTCAGGGGATCCGTAAACTAAGGAATATTCGCCGCTTTCGACACGCGTGCGTTTACCACCCTCAAGTGAACTTATGTTACCAGCTTTTAGCCCTAGCTCCCTCAAATGGGACACTTGGTCGTTCATAAGGCTTTCCCCAATGGTGAGAAAACGACGACGATATGACCAGGCTCTTGTGAGGTAAGATCAAACACGAGTGGTAGTGCTTCATACAGGAGAGATTTCCCGAAACCAGTAGGACTGCGCATTTAAACTAGGAATTTGAAATGTATTACTAACAACATTAAACGCTTCTTCAAAGGACGCCATTTTCAAAGCTTTGAACTCGATGATGAAACAAACAATATGATTGGTTAGACTACTTTGGCGCGTACAGTTCTCAACATATGTAACCCAAATAGTGATTGGTTGAAGTAGCGGAAAGGAATGTTGTTCGAATGTGAGCAGCCGTTTGTGGGGAGAAGCGTTGCGTGACGAGACTAAAAACGGCTGCGAGGGAGACTATTCTAGTCCTTCCCCACTGCAAAACTTAATGCAGTGAAAATGGACTAAATTAAACTAAATTAAATTAAATTAAATCATAACACATTCTTACGTAATAAATATAACGCAACGCACAAGAACGTGACACAGCATTCATAAAAGTCACAACACACTTCACTTTATCATTCAGTTTCTGACCTGCTCTTTCTTTAAAAAACAACTGTCTGTAGAAGTATGTTTTTGAAATTTATTACAAATCATAGCTGGTACTAAACAATAAGTAGAAAACCGGATGACTTCGAATGACGCAACTAATCATCAGCCGGGAAACAAGTTTAGTGATTTGATACCGGGTTGCAAAAGAAATTGCCATCTCGCCAAGGATGTTATCGATTTTTAGCAGTCTCATTCAGGTTTCACTTCTTACAGCCACAAGAGGCGTGGGCTTGTCCCACCACGAGACTTCGTATACCTTACGGTGTTACTGATTATCAAGAATGTCGCTTCCTATGTAACGGAATTTGAGTATGAAAACATAAGTTTAGGCAAAGTATTTTAACTATTATTTGTTCTTGTAAAGCCTGAGACAAGAGTAAAGACCAGTACCTTTAGGTTTGTTTTCCAAATAGGAGCAGACTGAGGCAATGATGATCGCATTAAAGCTAGTTATCTATTCTGTGCGGAAAACCTCTAAAAGTGTCTTGGTTGGTAATATGATGTAAATAAGCTTACCTTTTTTCCCAGTAGTAATAGACAATGATATCCGGTATACGACTGAAAAAAAAAAAAAACGAATTATGAGAGATGACTCAGAATTAGGTTGAATAATTTTTGTTTATCCTGCCTAAACTTGTATATTGTTATCATGATTCTGCGCAATATATCCACGAGCTCACTATAGTGTCACTTTGATTACGCGAGTGATTCTTTTTTTGATCGACATTATTGGGGTATTAAAAGTTAACTAATAGCCTAGAAATTCAGCCCGAAGATTCCCACGATACCAGCCAAAAAAAAATTATGAGGCATTTCCGCTTCCCATTAACTGATTTCCCGCAATGGTCTTCCTTGGTGACGTGTATCGGTAAAAGGATGATAAGCAATCTTGACATAAAAATTGCGAAGTAACCAATAAGAAAATAGAAAATTGGCAGTTTAAGGCTACAATCGGCCACGGATATAGTACAATTTTTCATAGTACATAAAAGAACTAGAGGTTTAAACAATGATGCTGGAAGATAGTGTTGCAGAAGATTTGTCTCAAAAGGAAAAACTTGCTGCATCTCACATATTTATGAGTACCCTGTTCCACAAGAGAAAGATGACTCGAGAATAAAGTGACAAATTTACACTCAACCAATAATTGAATGGTAACAAATAATCATAACTTATAGGGGCTGTTTCCTTACTCGAAACTGGTCAGCTCAGACGACCACCATAAACCGTATAATATTATCCAAACTTTAATGATTATTCGATCTAAGAGAAATACATTTGTAACTCGAAATCAGAAAACGTAAATTTAGTCTTAATATCATGGCAAAATTCAAGAAAACATGACTGGAAACTTACTTCTGTGGCGGGTCGTAAAAACAGGTTTCTCACTTCAGGTTAGCAGATTCGGGTAAGCGAACAGATACAAAAATCGACTTCTCTCTCACTGATTCTTCTGAAAAAACTGGTTTAAATCACGACAAGCTAACACTTTTAATCATTGTGAGGAATTAATGTCAATCACGAGTTGTGTTAATTAAATTATATCTGTCATCATAGGCAACGCCTATTTACTAAACGAAACAGGGGCTAATTCAAGAACCTCACTGTTCCTATTTCAGTTTATCTTCTAGGCTTCAATAATGATTAAACTAAACTTATTTTAATTTTGCAGTTATTTGTTAATTGTTTTCTTGTTTCACTCTTGGAATTGCATTTTCATGAGACGTTTGTTACATACACCGAACAAGGTATTCTATAGACTTGCTTACAAGTCGCGCTTTTGAGCGCGTGACGCGACAGTGAACGTAAAGCGCGAGCGAGCCGAGCCGAGCCTAGCGAGCGGGGTTCATGCTGGTCCTACCACACCGGAACAGAAAACCAAGCGAACGACTTTGAGAAAGTCTAGGTATTCTAGCTAGTTGCGTTGTATGATATTCCGCCATTTCATCATTCCGTCGAATATTAAACGCAAGTTATTGCTCGCCTCGCAAATTTAGCAGCTCTTTTAGGAATCAGTCGCTGAGTGAAATGGTAAAATGCTCTCTTTTTGGATGAATAAAATGTTTCGTCAAAGTTCCTACGATGTGCAAATCAAACCTATTCAGATACTTCTGCAAGTCTCGCTTTTAAAAATCATATCTTCGGATATACTGAGCAAAATTCGCTGATTCAAACGCTAAAATGCTCTCTTCAAAGAAAACACATTCCCTCTAAATTTTCATGATGAGCCGATCAGATATTTCTGCGAGGAAAAGCTTTGTTTTCTCACATGCCATCCTGAAATGATTGCGAGATGTTAATCGTCTTCTGATGTACTCCGAAAAAAAAAAAATGTAGTGGCGGGAAATTGGGTGATCGGAATCACTCACTCATGCATTCATTTCGACGAAGTATGTGGCTTCGCCTCCTATATGCGGCAGGAGCCACAAAAATCGATTAACATAAGGTTTTGAATATTATTATCGTTATCACGGAAATTGTGCAGATGTTTCCCAAAACAGCGAATCCAAATATTGTCCATTTTATCGCAAACCAAAAATTGGCAAAGTGATCGCACCTTCCAAATTTTTAGCGGCGGTCGCATCAAACTTATCTCCTTTGACAAAAACTTTACTAATTGATTCATACGTCTATCACAAACCCATCTCGCTCTAAAATGAAATAGATAAAATCTCGCACGGATTGCTACGGAAGAACGGATGCTTTTTTTCCTGCTGATCTTTTACGTTTCGGTTGACGTTTGCGCCGCTCAAATTTGTTTCCCTCGAGAGACAGAGCGTCAGATGGAAGAGGAACTTCCAGCCATCTTACGCCAAACTAGGACAAGCGGACTGAAGCATTTTCCTTTTCCTGATGAAATTTTATCTCGACATATTTTTCATATCACGACAGCTAAATGTTAAAAAAAACATAAATGTTTGATATGCAAAAATTTGGCAAGTCTTTTGAATTGGGAATCGCACTCACTTTACGCACAGGTAGCCCAAGCTCTCTTTGAGAACCACACAAGGAACACAATTTGCATATTTATAAGGATTTGCATGGGATTTTCTACAAGATCTCCATAGAGATATTTAAAAGTGAAAATATTAAATAAAGATGGCTTACCTTATTCAATACAAATCCTTATAAATATGCAAATTGTTTTCTTTGTGTGGTTCTCAAAGAGAGCTTGGGCTGCCTGTGCTTTATGGTGGCTATTGTTGACAGATTTTTCACTTAAAAAACAAAACACTTTCTAAAGGGGCCCGGGACTAAATACGGTCAGATTTTATATCCGGTTATTCGGTTTAAAGAAACATCGTCAAATAGTGGTACAATACCCGATTTACGACTTTATCTAGAAAAATTGCAAAAAAAAAAAAAAAAAAAAAAAAAAAATGGCGGAAAACACTTTAATGATAACTTTTCCCGTTGGTGTACAGTTTGCGGTGGTTGCGCTTCAAATAGTAAGAATCTTTTTTTTCGCAAAGGACACCCGCGACGGTCTTCAGTATCCTTAATTAGGGATCAGGAGTTCTTTTTAACTGGGAGCGTATAAGTGTAGCAGCGCAAAAGTCGGGGGAAAGAATGACGAGGAAAACCACAGTTATGACTGGAGTCCCTTGATTTTAAAGTAATGATCTTCATCTAGATTGTTAATTATGATATGGCTAATGAATTCATGAAATCAAATTTGTTTGGGTTAGCTAGCGTGATCTATTAGAAACCGCGAAACCGCAGAAAAATTCATTCAAAACCGAAACCGAAAACCACATGTGAAAACCATTCACTGTTAATGTTTCTGCAGCTGTTCGAGATGAGTGGAGGCACATGTTTGCCGCTCAGATCACAACCCAGAAACGAAAAACAAAACCATAAAACCATTAATATTTTTGACATGAATCGCAAACCAAATACTGAAAAACGGAAAATCTGCCAACTGGAATGAACACCAAAACCGCAAATCCAATGTTTTTTTGGCACAAACACCGAATACGCCGATCTAAAAAATAGCCAAAACCGGAAAACCGAGAATCCTAATGCCTCCTCTTTAACGCGTTTGCACGTATGACGAAGAACGAAGAGGACAATATTTCTCTCCAAGAACATCTAACAAACGTGTTTAAAATGTTATAGGTAATTATTGCTTGTTTCAGCGGCGTGTTTAACTAAATATGAAGCACTAGGGAAGTCTGGCGAACACTCAAGAAGCTTGGGTTGCTCTCGGCTACGCCTGGAGCAATGATAATTTTATCTCTAATCAAACAGCCTGAGTCCATAGACTAGATTATTTTATTAAAATCATCGAGTATTGGACTGTGATAAATAGGAGTGTTATTTCTCTGGAAATGATTGTTTTTAAGAAAAGCGCTTTTGCGCAAAGATGTCACGGGTTGTCAGCATGTTATTAGGGACCCCTAGCAGCGAGGACGGTAACGCCAGGGAAGACGTCGATTGAGAAATGAATTTCAAACCTTCAATTAGAATTTCGGAAATGGTTGCATGTGTTTACCGTCTCAACTTCAGCATGACGTACAAAAGTGGCGTTGAGTTCCAAATGGAACTTAAGATAATTTACCGTCGCGGTTTCCGTTCGCAGACGACGCAAAATTTGGTGATTTCACGTTGTTGTTTTGCAAAGGATGGCTAAGAAATGAACAAAGTTTTAAAACGCGCGTGCTGATCTATTGTTCTACCAATCAGATCTTTTGTTTTTTGACGTCCTTGTTGCCGTCGCCGTCGTGGTTTGGTCCCTATTATGTTATGACCTTGGCTGAGCCATAGTGAGATATCGACCACTTGTGAGATGAGGGGCGGAAATACCTGAACAGATTATTTACGAGTCCCTCAAAAGCTAAGAAATTTTTCACTGAAATTTTGACCTTCAAAGTCTAGATAAAAATAATTTTGAGGGTTTATAAAACTATCTAACTTTGTTCAGGTGCGATCGGAAGGCGAGCGCTCGTATTAGTTACCTTACGCAACTTGCTTGAAATCAGTGAAGATTAATCTGCATAATGGTCACTACGCCGGGCTCTCTTTCATATCGAGCAAAACCTTTTTCTTAAGTGTAGTGGTTTGGTTTACTGGCGGAATGGGTCAGTCGACGGGGAAAAAGGTACTTCTGTATCTGTACTATAGCTGATCGTCGGCAGAACCAGTTAGGAAAGTGGTTATCATAGGGATTATCAATCCTTGAATGCCAATGAATTGGAGCTCTGTCGTGTGTAGTTTCATGGGATTCATTCAAAAAAGATGGACAAGCATCATGATGAATCACAAACGAACAATACAAGTCTTCAGGGATATCATTGGTGGAAAGATGCTGTAAGACGAATCATCTTTAATTCGACTAGACGATTATGAATAAACTCTTGCACCAGTACATGATGTTTTCTACCTCTCTACGCTATATGAAACTTCTAGGTCATTTTTTCACGTGGACGTTACGAGGAATGTAGCATCGCCTACCTTTTGTAAAACGTGTTGATACGACCTCCATGTATTCTCTTATATTCTTTAGTAATCCCTCTGATATCCGGAAAGCATACCGTATTTATTCGATCAATCTCAATAAACTCCTACCTCGAATAAGTGCTCACCCTCTAGATGGGAAAACGGTTACTTAGGATCACTAAGCGCCTAGGGCCAGTTTCTCGAAAGTACCGGTAACTTATCGAGCCTAAACCATGTGTTTTAAAATGTAAATTTAGAGAATAGAGAAGTAGGCTGTGGTTGAGACGTAACAGACAACACCAGTATCTACACTTAGACTACTTAGATATGTGACCTTTTCACCAGAAATGATTTTTAAAAGCGTTGATCTCTCTCCAAACTAGTTTTTTCGGGCGTCGAAGTAACCTTTCGCCATATGTTTCCATCTAGCAAGTTGCAATGTTTGCACCATGGCGATCCTAGAAATCTTTACGCATTCACAGAAATATGAATACTAGCAACTCATTTAATGTACGATTTATTTCACCGGAAATACAGTGAAATTCAACTTCTTTGCTCTGTGATTTCCACCAATCCTCATTTTTTTTTTTTGCGTGACACCAAAAATATCCAAATCTAAAATAACAAGGGAAATTAGTTTTTCCTCTGAAAGACGAAAGACCGCCTAAACATTAAATTTTTGGAAAGATTTCAGCGTAATGGAGTTCTCAGTTTTGAAAAGAGAGTCATTTCAAATTTTGTGATATTTCGTCACTCGACATGTAATAGCGGCCTAGAAAGCTGATATGTAGGTAAAATCTCATTTTATCTTGTGACACGTTGTTCCCTGAGCGTTAGAAACATACATACATACATACATACATACATACATAAATACATACATACATAAATACATACATACATACATATATACATACATACATACATACATACATACATACATCCTTTATTTGGTAAAGTAGGTTGAGGAAATAGCAGCTAATGCTGATGTGAACCTGCTATCTACTAATAAACAGCTAAAAATCTATACGTCTCCTAGTATGAATAATCATACGTATCAATAATACATTATATATACGGGTAGGATAAGTAAGTAAATATATATATATATATATAAATATTAGTATCAGTCAAATTAACTCAAACAATGCATTTAAAGGAAAATAAAACAAAGATAAAATTTAAATTAAAAAATTTTAAATAAATAATAATTGTAATAATAATAATAAGATAACAAGATGGCAAACTAGATATCAGTAATACTTAAATTCGTCACTGATATTGTTGGTAGCAGTGGAGTTTGAGCCGAAATTAATTTGGTCAATGCATTTATAGAATTTCTTAAGACTAGCCTTAAAAGAAGAGTAACTAGGCTTAGACTTCAACTGACTAGGTAGGCAATTCCAAACAATACTAGCGCGATGAGTGAAAGAATTGTGCAGGGCTTTGGATTTAGGACATTTAAGAGCAAATCTTAAGTATCTCTTAAATTGTATGAAGTCTGGTGCTTTGTAAATAAACTGTTTATGTTATCAGGAGCTAGGTTGTGAAAGGCCTGGTATGCAATACAGGCAAGTCTTCTCTTATACATGTAATGTATAGATGTCCATTTTGCTATGCTAAGAACTTCATGTTTTGGGATATTTGTGCTGATCTTGTGAATCAGTCTAGCAGCACGGACGTGCGAATCCTCGAGGTCGGCCAACAAGTTGGAAGATCCCCACAAAGATATACAATAAGTTACGCTTGGCAGAATACCTTTGAAATAAATAGAGTCCAGAGTGGATCGGTTGAAGGACTTCATCTGTTTAAGCTTAGAAATCTTTGCATTGAAGTTTGAGTTCACCATTTTAATATGAGGAGACCAATTAAGCTTGTTGTCAAGTTTGACTCCTAAGCAAGATGAGCTGAAAACACAGTTGATTGGTTTATCGTCTATAGTGATTTGTCTAATTGGGCCGATGAATGGTATTTTTGAGATAAACATGACTTCAGACTTGGCTGGCATAATAATAATGATAATAATAATAACAATAATAATAATAATAATGACCTTTATTAGTATACTTCCACATAGTGGCTCTTCGCTACTTTCATTTTTTATATTATTATTATTATTATTATTATTATTATCAATCATACTAAATCATATACATAATCGGTCTAGCTCAAAAGTTTTCTTTATGTCAGACATTCTGGATAATAACTCATCAGCGGAAAACGCTAACGACCTGTGAATTTGTTATTTACCAATGTTCTACAATAGCTCACTTTCTTTCCGTCAGGCATTCAATAGTTTTGATTTTAGACTCTGATTGCGTGACAGCGAAAACCCATTCTTCTAGTTTACTCTACATGATCTGTTTGATAAAAATAATTTTCGACTCAAATTGTGGGCGTATCAGTAAGCAACATTATTATCCAACTGCACTCAGTAGAGTACAAATATTGCCCAAGACGAGTACAAATATCACGCGGTATGTATCGTATCTACTAAAACAAGGAATGACCTAAAACCATCTATAACCACTTAAAACCACCTTCAGAGTACTAATGTGCTAATTTGTGAGAATTTTGTTGACAAATTGCAATGTAAATGCACACCAGAAATCTTGTCTTGTTTCGCGGGTTCCTGTCAATAGCGAAAACTTAAAGTCTATAAAAATCTACAGGTCATTGTCTGCGACATCTGCCAGTCCAAAATTAGGGATAAGTAACCTTGGAAGGAAATTCATCTCGCATGTCATGAGCAGGGAAAAACACGAAAAAAATTGTTTACACAGGAGCAGCACCAAGAGCCTTGCGATTTTTCGAGTGATAAATAGACTATGTTTTCGAGGTCAGTGTTTTCAAGGTCTGAGTTTTCGAGGTCTGCGTTTTCGAGGTCTGCTTTTTTCGACTTATGTCTGAGGTCAACGGGACACCAAGCAGGATCCCCAGTAGCAGGAAATTTGATGAGATTGCGTAATATAACATTTTGCCCTTTGCTAAGAAATCAAAATTCTGAAAGACAAGGTGGTTCGTTCGAGTTATGTTTACTAAAATAATGTTTACAAATTGACGACGATTTTGTGTTTTAACAAATTTGATTGGCTAATTAAGGAGATGCTTTTTATAAGAAAACTTAAACCATCCCTAAACATGCAAACGGACTCGACTCGCGCAAAGGTATTCACTTGAAGAATTTGTGATCCTTTGCTATTATGCTAATTTGTAGAGACTATAGAAATAAAATCTTCACATTATTTATTTTGTGTTTTAACAAATTTGATTGCCTAATTAAGGAGATGCTTTTTATAAGAAAACTTAAACCATCCCTAAATGTGCAAACTGACTCGATTCGCGCAAAGGTATTCACTTGAGGAATTTGTGATCCTTTGCTATTATGCTAATTTGTAGAGATCATGGAAATCAAATCTTCACATTATTTATTCACTTTGCCATGAGAATGTTGTCATAAGGACGCCGAAACGTCGGCTCTCAACGTTAATATTCGCTTGGTTATGTTTTAAGAAATGTATTTTTATCTTTTATATTTAAACATTAATAATATCTTTTGTTGTCACCTGTACATATAACCTATTGTGTAATTAGCTTTCTCTGTTTCACGATTTGTGTATAAGACTTCTCCCATATTTTGACTTAATGATGACGTCATACTAATGTCAAAACGTGGTCCTATTAAAAATGTTTTGTAACCATAGTTTTTAATAATTTATCATGTCAAAGCATATTTATTGTATTCTGGTTAAGAATTTATGGTTCCTTGATTAAAGACACATTTTGGCTCAGTCTGAAATATGTTTTTGCTAATTTATTATGTCAAAACGTACTTAGTGTAGTCTTATCAATAATTTCTGGTTCCTTGTTTCAAAACACGGTTTGGCTTAGTTCGAAGCAAGTTTTTGTTAATTTATCATGTCAAAACATATTTACATATCAAAACATATTAAAAGAAGAAGAAGATTAAAATCTGGGTACAAATACCTGGCCTTTGCCGTTCTTATCTTGTGATGCGGCCGGATGATTCGCACTGATTGGCCTTCAGCCGATGAAATGAGTGGCTTGTACTTGCTAAAGTAACGTTTTGAGGTCTTTCTGCCGCCCCCTGCAATGCACGATCAGTTCAAGATAAAATTCAACTTAGCAAAATGCTATATTGTACCATATAAATTTGGCTCTGTTATCCTTTGGCAAATTTCCCGCCTTCAAAAACGTTTCATTTTAGTTTTTCTTAAAGTGCACCTAAACCCCAAATTTTTTTTTCGCTTAACGAAATAAGCTTATTTTTTGGAGTATTTCTGTGCAAAAATTTTTTAATTTGCTCAAATCTTTAATTTTCTATGCCCAGTCAAAATACGGAAAATCGGCCGCCATCTTGCCCCACGACCGAGTTTGAAGAAGAATGGCTCTAGCGGGTAATGTGACGTCAAATCGAGAACACGAAAGTCTGCATCTCACACATTTTCACTTGTTTGGGAAGATTGTCGTCGATATTGTCCGAAATATGCCGACTAGGTGTGTTGTATGAAGAATGTATGAAGCGCGATACCCTCTTGCAAATTTCGCACGTTGCTACATCCTTCTACAACACACTTAGTCGGCATATTTTCGGACAATTATCGACTGCAACCTTCCCAAACAAGTGAAAATGTGTGAAATGCAGACTTTCGTGTTCTCAATTTGACGTCACATTACCCACTAGAGCCATTCCTCTTTAAACTCGGTCGTGGGGCAAGATATGGCGGCCGATTTTCCGTATTTTGACTGGGCATAGAAAATTGAAGATTTGAGCAAATAAAAAAATTTTTGCGCAGAAATACTCAAAATAATAAGCTTACTTCGTTAAGCGAAAAAAATGTTTTGGGTGTAGGTGCACTTTAAGTTGATATTTACTTACTCAGCAACATTTTAACTTTTAACTGGCAGATCGCAAACAGCGTGCAAGTATATAGAAGCAGAATAATCAATATTTTCGTTTTTTCATTCGTTGTATCCGAGTTAGAAAGGACTTCCGAAGATAGCAAATTAAGAATGGAGTTAACGTTCGGTAGGGATATCACTTGTACCTTTAATGATAAACGAGAGGCTTTTTGTTACGATTTGACAGTCGAGGCAAAGCAATGTTATGTTAAACTCTCACGGTCATTAGCCACTGGAGATTTTGAGGCATTACAGCGAAATATCTCGATATTATGGCAACGTCACATCTACCAAACAGAATTTAAGCGGCAGACGCGATTTCTCTTCGATCTTAGAGCCAAATACGTCAATTTACGAGTACAATTTTACAATACGATTAAGATATTTTGAAATCATTTTTAAGTGTTAACAACTCGTTGTATACATCACTTCAAGGCACTAGAAAAGTTATCTCACAAATTCAATACCTGATTGCACTACTTCAAGTGGATCAAGTAAGGTCGCATCCGTTTAAAGGACATAAATTTTAAAAATATGCTGTGATGAAAGACGTTATGTCTAGCAAACTGACTCAATTTAAAAATATGGTTGCCTCGTAAAAACAGTATTGTTTTAAAAAGTTTTTCCTGTAAAAACCCGACTTACTGAGCACGAATTAACTGAGAACTCCCTAAGCATTACGCAGCACAGCTATTATCACTGACTTACGTCAACTCTCTTATGCCTTAATTACCGGATGTTGGTTCTTTTGAACTTGGGAATTCAAGTCGAACCGCTGAGTGTGTTTGCTCAAACCTCGGCGCAAACGCACTGATAATCCTAGCCTACCAGCAGGTTCGAAAGACATTTGGGAGAGTATCACTACTACCGGTTTTGCTCAAGACCTTACACTTATTCGTGGTCGAAAAAACGCTCGGCGCTAACACCGAAGGTGGTCTGCTCGCATCTAGATGCATTTTAACAACTCTACGTGAGGAAGTGAACTGTTTTCATTAACCTGAATGACGTGGGTAAACGACTCTTACACAACGTGGAGATAAGCTTGAGTCAGCTTCATTTAATAACTTAACGGAGCTTGAGGATTAAAGGCAATGACACTCAGTGCTCTTCTTTTACTGAAACTGCCAATGGAAAACTCGCGAATCAAATACTAATTAAAGACTAGATCCTGATACGCACGTTAAGTTTCGAAACCGTCAGTCGCCCGTGAAAGTTTAAAACTATAAGTAGTTGACCCGCATAGATTATAATCATGTTTCCTCAACTATAACAAACATAGGAGTTAACCTTCATTTGTGACACGTTCAAGCATATTTTTATCTCTTTTTCAGGCTTCTAACCGACTTTTAAGTTAGGATAGCGATATGACTTTAGCTGATCAAGTAACAGCTGGCGTCACATTTCCACCTACCCAGTGCACAGTCAGTTACGTAAGTTATTACGACAAAAGCCACTTTAGATTAAGGGCTAATTTCCGTTCGGGTGCACGTCTATCTGAAAATCCCTTACTGACTTTTGCACAAAGCGAGATGATAAAAGATAGCAAAGTGCAAGAGTAGAGACTTCTTTCCACTCACGTGTATTATTCCGCGAGATTTCATACATGTTACTGGATGACGTGACTGAAACCATGGGCATTTAAACACTGCCGGCCTTGACCTTTTAGTAAAATGAGGGGGACACAGTGCAAACACTTGGACTACGTGCAAGAATGCTCTCGAATACTAAATACTGCGCAGTGAGCTCCGTCAAAACTCTTAAACAATTAAATTCTTTAAGCACTCGTTTCATTTTTTTTTCAGGAAAATAAATGTGGACTTCTTTTACGATCAAAAGTGTGACACGTACACAAAGATTGGTTTCAGATGTCGTGTGACTTTAGTCTTCGCTTTTCTCGTACATCAGTCATTCTATCACAGTCTTCACGGGCTACATATCCAACAGAACTAATGACAGAATAAAAGGAAACCCTATCGAGCCCATTCAACACGTTCAAAACAAAGAATTTCGGAGAGTGGAGACTGAGACTGGTTATAAGACAGGGACCTGTGAATACTTGCTGATGGAACATTTCAGTAGATGGCTGAAATTTGGAAATGGTCATGGCATTTACTATGTTCCTCATATTCCTTATAAATCCCCCCTAACCGACAGGTTCTGATACCCAGACGATCCACAAGTAATCGAAGAGTGGTCGACTAGAAATTACACCTTTATCAATCAATGGATAGGCATCACTGCCGATAAGGATAATAGCAATCGCTAGAACACGTGTTGAAGCGAAGAAGAGCGATGACATCGAAGAAAGATCACCGTTTCACTGCCCTAATGCCAATAAATACAACTTTCCAAATCGCTAACGTACTAAAAATGGTTTCTGTTTCTACATATTAACCGCATCCCGTTTGAGTGTAACCATATGTAATATAACTTCTGAGACAGAGTACATGTGCTACTCTAAATGATCATCTTAGCTAAGTCTGATGAGGGTTTAATAAAAAAAAAATTTCCTCATACACTACAGTGTCTTCTTAAAATTATATATCTTAATAAAACGACTTTTACGATGACAACCAGCCAGCAGTAAGTAGGCATTCAATAGAAGGACAGAGGGTTAGTAACCAAACTAGCGTTGATAGCGATGAATCAGTTTCACAACACTACTTACCCAAACGGTGACCGATCTTAATTCCTTTTAGCAAGAAAACCAAAAAGAAAAAAACCTTTGGACGAAAGTGAAGAAATTGAATAGCTAGAGTTTAATATTTAAGTAGACGAGTTGGCAATCTCGCAGTTTTACAGTTTCTGGTGTGGACCTAAATTTCAGTTTCGCCGAATGGGTTTCAAAACTTAAGAGTTCAGGAGAAGACTGAAACAAAATGACAACATGAAATGCATGAGTGCATTTTATTTCGTTCAAGCAAACCGTAACAGGTCGAGAGCATCTTTGTCAAGCTTAATGAAAAACACTTGCCTTCGATACAAGTGAGAGGATTGATTCTCAAAGAAGTGTCGAGGTTTTGTCGAGGTTTAGTGTACAAGAGCTACGAGATTTTCTATCATAAAGGCAAAGAAAAATAATCTTTACATAATCATGATTCCACTGAAGTCAGTTGTAACACTGAATTTTTGACATAGGCCCTATGGTCAAAAGGACAAAAGGATTGTTAACAGTGGAAAGATTAGTCTTGCCCACCGCTAAAAAGAACCAAACAATGGACATCAGCCAAAAGATATTGCAAAGCTTTTCATTCTTTTCAATTTTCGTCTCCTTGTTAGTTTTTCTTTCACGTTGGAAAAATTCCCCTTCCTCCGAAAATGACTCATGGGTTGCAATGCTTTTTATGTAGATGATTACGCACTGAAAGGAACTGAAACCAATCAAGTACACCCCGGCGTGGTTTCTACAATTGCAGCACTTTCTGCTGCCTTCCTTAGTGTCAAAAAGATTACGTGGTCCTTTAGGGTAGAAAGGGGAGATCAGTCTGTTAAACTGCTAATGAGGATAAAGGGCAACGAACTAACGAGGATCCCGAAATGATGAAGATCAGAATTCTTGCCACTTGATTTTTTTTTTTTTACAGTACGTCTCGCCGGGGTGTCCAGCTACTGACATTTGGCAAAGGAGTCACTCATTTAAATAAACAAGGACCCGAACACAATTTGTTAATTGTTGTGAAACGTGTCAATAAAGAATGTTTCCCCAGTTTGCCATCGTGTCTAAAGTCCAAGGTTTTTCTAAGATATAACGTTTACAAGGAGTAAAGGTTAAATCTTAAGTTTGAAGGTTTAGTCTGTAAGTTAGATATTTTGAAACTTAATTAAATGTCGTGTCTTGAAGCGGTTATTCTTTGGAAGTGAAACTAACCTAGGGTAAAACCCCCGCCCATTTGAAATTTTTGGTTTTCATTACAGCTTTGTTGTTTTATCATTCGAATTTCATTGGCTGTTTCTTACTTCTGTAAATTACAGAAAGAGTCTGTTTCAACGAATTCTTTCTCTCTGCAGGATGCGCTGTAATGATACCACAGTCAGCGAACTAAAAATTATCACAGTCTAGGCATTTTTGAGGCCAAATAAAAGTAATTTTCAGTTGTCACTCTGCAGAACAGGCAGTGGTGATACATTGGTGATAAACTGTATTAGTAGTTACCCGAAGTTCAAACAGAGGGCGATGCTAATTACCACAATCCGGTGTTGCTTGAAAAATATGGAAATAAAACAAACTGTGAACTTTTGATACCTCCCTGTCATCGAAGTTCGCTCAGCATTTTTCCAACATTTCAACATCCAACAATCTGAACGACAAGGCCATCGACTTCAATTGCAGGAAAAGTTGAGGAGCGTTGAGAGCGTCGACGCAAATACTTGGCACTCACGTGAGTTATATGCGAATAAGAAATCTTTGGCGAAGAAATTTCTTACTCATGATATACCTGTATGATATTTCACTATTTTCCTAGATGGGATCCAAAACGAAGCAAAAAAAAGACAATTTCTGAATGTTTCAAACAAAACCTCAATACAATCATTTGTCAGGTTCAGGTTCTGGTTTTGTTTTTTTAGCTGCTGGTGGGATTTTTAACAAACTCATGGCATGACGTGTTCAAATGTATCTGGTGGGTGGGAAACGTAAGCTGTATCGAAAGAGCTTTTGTTCCATGTTTCTTCCTATTCATGACTCTTGAAGCTTTTATACAATTGCAAATCTGCTAAGATAAGTTTCCCTGAAACCATGAAAAAGATGCAACTAAAACAAAATAAGACCGAGTAAATAGAATTCTGTTTTTAAGGCCGGTTACCGGTTACCGGTTAGTCTCCCCGCAGCCGTGATGTTTCGGTCACGCAACGCTGCCTCACAGACACGGCTGCTTCAAACAGCACCACATTCCGTTAGCCAATCAGAGCGCGACTCTAGAAATCGAGAAGCCATTCCCGCCTCCTGGAAATTCAACATGGCGGCTGTGGAAGAGGCACTCAAAGCTGTTTGCGAAAAATTCAGATTTAAAGAGCTAAATGCTTATCAAAAGGTTGCAATCGAAAAATTTATGCAGGGTAGAGATATTTTTGTGAATTTGCCAACGGGCTATGGCAAATCGCTGATATTCCAAGCTCTGCCAACGATGTTCGACATGGTAATGGCTCGTCATGGGAGTATTGTTGTTGTTGTCTGCCCGCTTCTTAATCTAAGCAAGGATCAAGTTGCCTATTTGAATAGCCTGGGTATTTCTGCAATAAACATAAGTAATGTCGAAAAGGAAGGAGATCGCAGAGACGTAGAAGCCGGAAAATATTCGCTTGTGTATGGGACACCTGAATCCTGGCTCGATAACGATCGTTGGAGATCAATGTTGACTAATAAAGTATACTCCGAAAAGCTGTGTGCTATCGCAGTGGATGAAGCCCATGTGATAAGGCAATGGTGAGTCATTTCTTGGTGGAAAATAGCTGACTAATTTTTGAAGTAGTTAGCTGTTGACTTCGGTCAAAATTCAACGTATTGTCCTTAAAAATATAAATACTCTTAAACTGAATTACTCAAAATGAGCTCAAATTTCTAATTTTAATTCGTCCTGAGATGAGAATAGACTCGATAAACTCGTGGCTTAATTCTAGAAAATGCTTGCTTTGTATACGTTGCTCATTTGTCAGCACAATTATTTCTTTAAAAGAACTGTTATGTACACAATAATACCATAATAATATTTCTAAGATAATAAAAACTGTCGGATTTTACTTCTCAGGGGTACATCAAGCACTAATGACCATGCTGTGTTCCGTGAGTGCTACGCAAGACTACATGAATTCCGAAGCCTTGCCCCAAAAGAGCAAATTGTGGCTTTAACAGCAACAGCAACTAATAAAACAAGAGACACAATATTTGACATTCTATTAATGAAAGAACCTTACGTTATTTTCGACAGTCCAAATAAGCCCAACCTTACCTACTCCATTCATTACATGGAAAAGGAAGTGGACATTGTATATTATTTAGGTTGGCTGGCAGATGACTTGAGAACCAACAAGGAAGAATGTGCTAGAACTATTGTCTACTGTCAAACTATTAAACAGTGTGGTGTTATTTATGCTACAATCAGAGGTCTGCTTGGTAAAGACATGTTTACACCTAATGATGAGGCTATGTTGGAAATGCTCCACTCTTGCACACCTGTGGCTAACAAAAATACAATTATGGAGTCTTTTTCAACTGAAGCTGGCAAGATACGTGTTTTGGTCGCAACAATAGCCTTTGGAATGGGCGTAAATTGCAAAGCTGTGAGTAGAGTTGTGCATTTTGGCCCTGCGAAGAATATAGAATCTTATGCTCAAGAAACTGGTCGAGCTGGGAGGGATGGAAGTCCAGCTCAAGCAATTCTCCTGTACAATGGTCTACTATTGGCACATGTTGAAGGTAACATGACGATGTATGCGACAAGTTCAGAATGTAGACGAAAGGGTCTTATGAAACATTTTGAAGCTGAATTTACCCACATTTCTCATTTGCATTTATGTTGTGACATCTGCGCAATGGTCTGCAAGTGTAGCTTACCAAGTTGTGGAAAAAGTACTGAAATCCCATCATATAAAACTAATGCCAACACTGCAAGAAAGACTAGACAGGTGTCTCATGAGCAAAAGGCAAGTGTTTGTCAAGAACTGAACATATACCACAAAGAATTAGTAAGGAACCTTTTGAAAACAACATCAATGTGCCAGATCAATATTTTCACTGATATATCATTTGTGCTAGGATTCTCCGAGCTCCAAATTCAACAAGTGTTGAATAACATTGAGTCTTTGTTTACAGTACAAGACATTTATGAATATATTGAGATTTGGGATCTGAGGCATGCTAATAAGATATTGCAAGTATTAGCAGACACATTCAATGACACTGATGAGAATAATTTGGACAAAGCTGACATAGATGACCTCATGGATGACTTGTGGGTGGAGGAGTGTATGTCACTTTTAGATGATGATGAGCTGTTAGCAAAGGTTACAGATGTTTTCTTACAGGATATTTCCATGTTACAAAATATGTCTTTGCTCAAAGAAAACCTCAGTAATCTTGAGATAAGTGACACTTCTTTTGCTGCTGTTCCTGATGTGGTGCAGAATGTGCTGGGCAACATGGACATGAATTAAAAGTAAAGATATCACAATTTTCTTTGTGGTATATGTCAATTTATTTGTATCAAGTAAGACTAAAACAGATTCTAGAGTGAACATACTTTATCCGTGAAATATAAACATTACTATTAAATACTACTAAGTTATGCTAATTCCCTTGTTCTCTTTTGTGTAATCAACACCACTTAGTAGTTTTACTAGTATTTGTTTCACAAATTAAGCATGTTCACTCTATTATGAGTTCATTGGTACAAGTGATATTGGAAATGTTTGGAATTAGTATCCTAATAGGATCATGCTTCATAAAACTTTTAATCCAATTAAAAAGGTATATAATTTTCTATGGTTGAAAAACATAACATAATGAAATTGAACAATACAACATTTGTAGTGCAATAATTATTAATGATCACTAAACATGTTTTTCAATGCATCCATTTTTTTCACATTATAGAAACTTAATGTTCATAAGAAGCCTCCTCTGTAGTTTTCTTTCTGACTATGAGATGAGAAAGGTATGGTAAGATAAAACACATATTGCTTATCAATGTATTAGTGACTGTATGCCTGTGGAAATACAGTAGCACAGGGATACCAACAAAGGAAAAGAGAGATTTTAATCTGCCTGCTTAGGAGGCTAGTTCATACCTTATAACAGTATCATCGTTGTTATTATAACTATAATTATGTTCTACAGAGTGCTGTTAATATAGTGCTTTTAATAATCAATTTATCGTTGTAAAGGATTGTTTGTCTCTGAGTTCACCTGGCTCGAATTCCAATGCTAATGTTCTTTTTGTGCTTGTTGATCCATTTATACATTTCAGACATGCTTAGGTTTTCAAGTCTGTTCCTCTCGAAGTCAGTATAATGATAATATGAACGGCCCTCTGCATGTTCTTTAAACACCTGTAAGTCAACCAATCTCTTAACTAGAGCTTCAATGTCATCATCACAGGAGGTTTTACCATGTTTAGTGGATGCTTTTTTTACATTTAGAGAACAGTCAATGTTATCTAAAACAGTTCTAGTGCTTTTCTCAGCCTTGCAAACTTGCAAAACTGCTCCTTCACTTACATTAGGGCCCAGATTCTTTATACATTGCTTCAGGAAGTTATTACTATGTTCAACGTCAAGATCCAGGGGTATGTTTGTGCCACGAGTATTGTGGTTGTTGACCGACCTGTTTCAAACAAATCTCTCGCTGTCTCTGGGTGACAAAAGAGCATGTACTAAGAAAAATTGATATAGGCACTCCAGTGCATATTTCGCACTACCACTACCATCAGCTCTACAGTATAACATTATATACTTATATTGTCGCATGATGCGTTCCCCATCTCCTTCTTTCACTGCATCGAGAAAATTAAAAAAAGATAACCATCAGCCAGAAGTGCGCAGTTATAATTGAATATATCATCTAAATTTGGTAAGGAAGGATCTTCAGGCTTTGGTTTTGAGGGAGAAAATGTGTTCTGCTCTTCAATGACAACTGGAGGATTGTGAGATAGTTCGTGGTTTCTTCTACTTTTTCCATTGAATGCAAATGATTTCGAACAACCCTCAAACCGACATGGAAAACGCCCATCTTCATTCAAACCCTGCTGTAGCAAGTTCTCTTTTTCCTGTTCCAATAGCACAGCATCCACCATAACACTTGCTTTCCCCTGGTCAAATATGAATTCATCAACCACCTTAGCTGAAATATCTACCAGTGCTTTGTGCCTTTCAGACTTCATCATTAATTGAAGATTGCTTGGCAGTGACGAATTTGCAGTATCTGTTTTGTCTTTGAAATCAAGAGTTGACATTGCAGCTGCTATAACTCGCGTCTTCACTTCCACTTCCAAGAAATCCCTGTCAGCTCGGTAGGCCAACTTTGGTTCACCATTTACATTTCGTCTGTTTATTAGACTTCGATCGGAGAAGAGGGTGCAGTGATCATCATCAGACTTTCCACTGTAAAAACGGTTATAGTTCAACTGAAACGCAGACAATACACAATGTTACAATGAATAAATTTTTTAGTGCTTATTAATAATTGTCCAGACATTAATTAATAGCATGCTCTAGCAGTGCACTATGTTCTTTCCTGAGTTCCATTCCAACTCTGAGATTTCTACAAGTTTACTATATGATGCAAATGTTGTAAACATTAAAATGACATTACCCTGTGTTTTCCACTTGAGCTAATATCGAAAAAAGCAAAATATAGGTCTTACTTGCATCCCATAAGTAAAAGGTATACATCAACACAGGATATCATCACAGAAAATGAAAATGATGGGTTTTTTTTATACTTACAAAAGCATGAGTCCTTAACATAAACCATATGCCATGGACATAGGTAATGAACAAACTGAACAACATCGAAATTTTTCAAAATCTGAGCAAAATTGTTGAAATCTATTATCCAGTGGATAAATTAAATTGGTCAATACCGTGTTTTATTTTTAAGTCAATTTGCCCTTTATTGGGTAAAGTAGTTTCATGCTGTATTTTAATGCCTGGCACTAATTTGCAAGAAACACCCAACATCAATCCACTACAACATTATAATTCATGAAATACTCACAGTTAAGAGTTTAACCCCAGCATGCCAGTCTCCCAACTGCAAATTTATACCATCCAGTCTCTCTTCTTGGGTGTAGCCATTTGCAACGCTTGCTATTGTGTTGACAGCACGCTCAACACTGAGTTGATCTCCTGCAAATAACTGAGTATCAACTTCACCTTTCCCATTTTGTGGCAGATAAGTGTGAAATTTCTGGAGTACAGCCAACATTTCCTCATTTATATTTTCGTTTTTGAAAATAACTCCAAGGGGAACCTATAAAGTAACATAAGGCATTTTATTTTTTGATTTGAAGTTACACAAAAGAAATAACCTAATTGAGTGAGATCGTTGTCAAATCTGTAGTTTATAGAAGTATACTTAAAGTTTGTAGTCTCAGAACATTTACTTCATTAACTGCCTTGGCTTACAGCCTGTTCTCATGATAACAAATGCTTTTTGGAACAATAACCTATTTTATTTTAATAGCCAATCAAACTATAACTACATTACCTATACAGCATTTCACATCTAGTGTTACTAATGCTAGTTAGTCCATACATTACCTTGCTTGACTTTGAAGACATCTCCTTAGAATATCTATGAGGGATGTGGTTGATACAAACATCTTTTAGTGGAGCTAGCTGTTCAAAGTAATCTGTCAAAATTCTGGATGTTAAAACAATATAATCCATTCTCTGTTTTTCATTATCAGCGATTGTGGGGAGAAACTTGAGATTCTGTACAACAAGAATGTCAGATTTTGCCTTCTTACTATCAAGGTGGTTTCCACTAACTCTGTTCTCTATCATCTTATGGTTTACCCAGTGATAGTCACGGTTCTGTTTGGTTGCTGTCATGTTTCTTCTATGCAAATTCAGGTCGATGTTATCAAAGGAGACAACAAATCCTGGAGGGGATGATTCTTGGTGTTTTTCAATTTCCTTGGCAATGTTAGCTCTGTCTAGAAAAGAGGTTGAAGCACTTTTCTTGTCAAGAAGTAATTCAAGGTGAACATTGGCCTTTGTTATTTCTTTCTTAGCATTTTGAAGCTGTATATCATGATCCTCTCCCATCTGATCCAGTTTGCTTAGTATACAACTGTTAGATGCAGTTAACTTCAACTTTGATAATCTTTTCAGAGTAGTCTGTAGAAAAATAAGAAGAAAAATGCACACTTCAAAAACATTCTAGTAGTATATATGGCTATTGTGTTCTTGAACTTCTTTACTTTTTTGTGTTTATAATATTACTTATAAACTATATGTTGCTCACCTATTTTACTTGATATAAGCACTATGCAAATAACAAATGTATTTATTTATTTATTTATTCACATGACTATTTGTTGTTTACTTATTTATATGTTTGTTTTATTATTTATATACTTAATTTACTAAATTATTATGATAGCCACACTTAATTAAGTATTCTTATAATTATTATAAAAGTTCTATTCGATATTGCAAACTTTCCAACTTACTTCTATCGATCCAGTCTTTGATAGTATACCAAGCACAGTTGCTGCAGCATTCATTTCGCAGTTCCTTTGCTTTAAAAGGATCGAACCTGCTAGTGCCATACTGGGGCTCCATGTCTGAACACTTGATTTGCTGGTTGTACTTGCCATCAACAGAAAAGAGTAAAATATGGGCGCTTTCTGTTGCCATTCATCACAAAGGGACTTGAATTCAAACTTCATCAGGTCTTCTTTAGAAGTTTTTCTCAGAAGGGTGGGATTCTTACGAGAACAGAGGATCTTTACTTCTGTTGAAACCTGCATCAGAACCCTTTTAATTACATGTTGCCTGGTTAGTTGGCACTTCATAATTGCGGATGATATGCGCGACGGTTCACCAGAGGCTAATGCTTTTCCAATTCGGCTAAATTCACCGTGTAAGACTTTCTAATCGCTCGACTAGGATAGTTTATCTTTATCTCTGCTTCGACGTTCTTTGCTGGTGAAGACGTAGGAGTTGAAGTTTTCAGTGGACATAATGGCAGTACGTTTGCTTCAAGAGCATTTGTTGAACACAATGTCAGAGGCTCAAACAAGATTTTACTTATAGAAGAGGTAGAACTCTGCACTTCCCTCTCATTTATTTCATGAGGAAGCTTTTGCGATGAAGTACATGGGGTATCATCAAAACTCCGCGATTTCGCTGTTCTCTTTTCGACAACGGCGCTACTCTCTTGTTCAGGTTTATTTAGCCTCTTTAATCTTGTTCTGCTCTCTTTAAACTTTTCGTTAAGTTCCCTTTTAAGTTCTTCGACTTTTTTTCTGGCGTTTTGAAGCTTTTTCAGTTTATCATAACACTGTTTGCAGACATAAACATCTGGATTGTGATTATTAGACAAATTAATCTCGAGTGCGAAGTCAACTAGTCCCTTTAGATCGACTGAACTCTTCCCAAATATCAGCAATCTCTCTTTCTTGGCGGCTACTTTTGAGCAGAAGAAACAGTTGTCTTTCTCCCCAAGATATTTGATTGGTGTTTGACTCATAGGTTTGTTATAAAACGTTTTGAAAGTGGACCAAACCCTATCGCTCGAAGAAAATCTACAAACTTACAGCCGTAACAAACCTACGCATGTTGGCGCGAATTCCCGCTAAATCTGATTCGCTGATTGGCTAACAAAAAAAACAATAACCGAATTCTGATTGGCTTATGCATACGATCGAAACGGAATGTGGTGCTGCTTGAAGCAGCCGTGTCTGTGAGGCAGCGTTGCGTGACCGAAACATCACGGCTGCGGGGAGACTAGTTACCGGTTAGCAGGTTATTCGATTGTTTTTTTCTTTTTTTTTCTTTTTTACGGTCCGGGCTTTTTTCGTGTCAATTCCGGAAAAAGAGAATAGAGCATGAAAAGTTAATTTACCAGTCTAGGTCGCATAGTAATTATATATATAAGAAAAAAAAAACTACGCCCTTGGCCCCCCTCCCCATTCGGGCTTCCCAGAACCTGTTGGTCATCATTTATCGCCTGATGGGAGGGGGTGGGGCAGGAGGATTTTTGCTGTGTCACCATAAAACTTACCTGATTCCCCCCCGGCCCTGTAGTATTCTAACAGTTTTCTACAGTTTTCCCTTTATATTCTGTCAGCTACAGCTGATCTCCCTCCGTTTTTTCCTGAAAACTATGTGATCCCAAAATCCTCCGACCCCTCCCCCCAGGTGCTAACTTATGACTGACCCCTTACTCGATCTCGCGATGCTACGACTAACATCAACGGTCGTATCAACATCCAGTGATGACGATACAGAAGAATAGAGCTCAAAAAGGAATAAATAGATACTTTTCGGGTATTCAAACCAGAAAAAGCTTAGATGTTTTCCGGTAAAATAAGATGCAATAATGCAACGGAAAATTTTGTGAATTCATCCAGCAGTAGTGAAAAACAGCACGAACAACAGAATAGTTTTTGACAAGGCTGCTTATCTATGTCACTCATGAACCCTTAGGCTCGATTACCAGCCGCTGTTCAGCAACCGGAGCCCGAGCTCCTCCCCGAACTTCCCTCTCCTCTCTTCTCGAGGAGGAACGAAAACGACCGGACACGAGAGAGCGGCAGAAATCGAGCCTAGTTAACTTTTGAACCCTAAGAGCGACTGGTATCTTATTTCTCCTTACAATATCACTCCTGTATCAAACATCAAGGTTACGAGAATAAAGGAAATGATCACCAACTTAAGAAATTCTTGATTTTCAAACAAATTCTCCTTGTGAGCACCACAGTAAATATATGGAGAACAATATGGGGAATATGCATACTGATGTTAGGGTGTAAAGGATAAGGTGCGTTCCGAAGTAAAGGAACAAATAAAAAAGGGTTACTGAATTTAGAAACTCTACCCGAAACTTGGATTAAATTTCTCATGACACACGACTAATGATTTGGTGACAAGGATGCGGTTTACTACTTCCGCTGCATCTCTGCGAACCTCAGGTTCTAGAGATGATTCTATCGTATTTTGTTTAGTGCATTTTTAGTGGAAAGTTCTCCTCCAGTTTGCTAATACTGCAAATAAAAGAAAGCATTCTTTGATGCTCTTTTCAAGTGATGAAAATCTCGAAACGTGATGCTGTCATTTTGTTGTGAAGCATGCGTATCTAGGAGTAATCGCTTTGTTTAATCGCATGTCGTTCTATCTACCGATGTATAGAACATCGATTGAATATCTGTCTTTAAAAATTTTACAGCAAAGAAAGTTAGACATACCTTTTAACTGAAATTCGCAGAGAAGACGTTCTCTCGATTGTTTCAGATTACTGCCTCATCCCGAGTGGCGCTACTGCAAAGGATGAAGCAACCTTTGAACTGTATTGTTCATTTAATCACGTAACCGGATGGACAAATTACCATGGGCTCTCAGTGTTCGTCATTGTGGTGTCGTCATTCAGAAACAAAGACTATTTCTCTTTCATTGCCAAAGGCTAACTGAACTTTATCAACAAACACGTTACACATATAGAGGTAGTAGAGTTTACTGACTTATAGTAATTTTTACAGCATGCAAGTATTTCCAGTACAGTATGATTACTGCGAGTAGCACATTTACTGAGTCAAGTAAAAAGTGCTCACCTTAGCACCCATACTGAGCTTATTGTCAATAATTACAAGATAGATGTATGTATAATCAATGCACTACAGTCATTGTGTCAGTATGAGGCACTGCAAGTAAAAATGCTCGAGAACGAGAGAGGATGGAAACTGTAATGAAGCATTGAAGTGCAGATTACTTTCGAACACCTTCCAAAGCTACTTTTGCCGAGTTTGTTTTTCAGTCAAATTAAAGTGAAATAGAAAAGGCAAAATGGAGAAGCCAAGCGCTGCTTTGCTAATCTGAACGTCGAGGGCTATAGGGCGAGGAAAGCTTCTCAGGCGAAACTTCGCAATACAATTTCGACAGGATGCTTCCTGCACATGAATGGAATGCCGCAAAATTTGGCCTGATCGCAAAGAACAAAGAAAGTACAATGAATAATAAACGATGAACAATGAGGTGTGTTGGCATTTTTCTTCTATCTCATACTTCCTTCATCGAATTGTCCTAGCATAGCCAAGCACTTAAAAATGTTGATGATAATTCTAGTGAGATTGATGATAACTTTGATGATGCGGAAACAAAGAAAGTTAATTGAACAGTGGCCAGCATAGACCTCAAAATAACTAAAATCTGGTTAAGGTCTACCCTGTAGCCATTCTTGGAAAGCGTTTTATGACCTCAGGTTTTTAATTAAATGGACTTGTCATATGATATGCATTAGCAAAAATCTCTCCAAACTTCCAATTCTAGTAAATTTTATTAAAGAGAGAGATATTTATTAACGAGCGGTGTTTGCGAAATTTCGCTCTAATCTATATAATTGTGGTAGATTAATCTTCAAAGCCCTCTGAACACTAATTTTGCAACCTCAGTCTACATGTTAGGACTCATGTCGTCAGGTGACATTTTTGGCATAGTAACAGGAGGGACGTGGGTTCAAATCCCGTCCAGGGCAAATTTTCTTTTCAAACATTTATTCTATTTAACAAATGGTAAACACCACAGCGTACACTATTGAGTTATGGATGCACGCGGGAGGTTGCTAAGCACGAAAGAAGCGTAAGAGTCGCTCGAGGCGATAGCCGAGAGCGACTCTAGCTTCTTGAGTGCCTAGTAAACCTACCAAGTGCATCCATAACTCAATAGTGTACGCTGTGGTGTTTGCCATTTGTTTTATAACATAACATTAACACATTGTAGCTAAAGAGTTGCCTTTTGTTTAACAAATCTTACGTGACCAGAAAAAAACAAGCGCGCGCGGAAAAATAGTCTTTGCATTTGCTCACGTCAGCAGCGTACACCCATGGGCAAATGGGGGGACGCTAAATTGACCAATCAGAGCGCGCGCTTTACTTTGGTTATGTTATAATTAAGTATGATTACTTGGGGTGAACAGGGTCAGGGTTTCCCTCGTATACAGAATTTTTTAATTGAAATTAGCCTGTATCCGTAATTGGATCCTCCTTTGTCATCCGCTAAGTTGATTTCGGTCGTGTATCTTTAATAGATCCTTAGTTGGGTTTCATATGGGGTTATAGGCTTCCCCTACCCTGTCACCTTAAAAAGTTAAATTTCCCGGGAGACCATGTCTCCGATCACGTAAATCACATCTTTGATTGCCGCGTTGCGAGCGGCGTTTGCGTTGCCAGCATGGTTGTCCTGATAGTGTAGTGGCCATCACACCTGACAAGTAACAGGAGGGACGTTGGGTTCAAATCCCGCTCATGGCAAATTTTCTTTTCAAACATCTATTCTGTTTATATTTTACACACACACACATATATATATATATATATATATATATATATATATTTATATATAAACCATATGTCCTAGTGTTACGAAATCACATTGACGATCAGTTGCGAAATTTGGATGACTCCATGATAATCTTAAATTCCGCGACTCGACTTCCAGAGAAACCTTTTTAAAATTGACCAATCTATACCTATTCCACTTCACCGCTCAATTGTTACTCCGCACCATACTTTAATAGTTAGCGCTATGTTGGTGTACGAAAAAAAGTTGTCCTCGTTCCAGTTTTCCACAGGTACATAGAGTTCCCTTTTTCGTTGGAGGCTGTAAATTTGTACAAAAAAACTGACAAGGTGCAGTTGTGCGTCCAAGGTCACCGGTACGTGGAGGCCTCATTTTGTGAGTGCGTTTTGTAGGCAAGCAGAACAACATAACAAATGGTGATGGTAAGTTCCTTGCCCTTCGCGCCTGTCTCAGCCTACCCCTTGCTCGCCTAAGCCGGAGAAAAATGACTCTCTTCTGCAGACTAGTTTATCGGGCGATAACTTAGAATATGGATCCTTACCTCCATGTAAACAGGCCCTTAATGTGGAGCTTTTCCAAGCGTCCCTCTCCTCGCATAAAATTTACCAAGTTGTAGTGCATTGTGTTACATAGCGCCACATAACGTTACCACTTAGGGAACGTAACTAGGAAACTGACCTATTACTCAATCGTGTCGTAAATCTACTCTCCCAAGTGTTAGTAAAATAACTGATGGTATATCTAATTTAATTAGAGGACGTGCTGAAACATGGGATATGTGCAAGAGTTATCTGCAACTAAGTTGCTCCCTCAGTGTCTCAAATTAGTATTAGTTATTACTTCGTTTGTTCTAACTTGTGGTGTTAAGCCATGCAGTAAAGGCGATAGGTGCAACTAGAGAAGGAGATTCCCAACGTACAGCGCCAGTACAGTAAGTGACTTAGTATCCTCAGTAAAACCAAGCCACTTTAGATTGAGTTCTTATTTCCGTTCGGCTGCAAACCCAAATGGATTTTTGTAAAAAGTAGGATGGTAAAAATGGTAAAGTGGCTACGTGGCTATGAGAGATTGCATTTACGTGATTGTATTACTACACTGAGTTGAAATGAGTAGAAAACAGTGCAAACAAATGGACTGCAGGAAGGGCTAGGGTAAATGTCTCAGCGACTGTTATTAGTCAAATCAAAGTTTGCGTTTTACACAATAGGGTTTTAATTTCTCGCAACCTGTAGCAAATTGCTTACTGCTTGGGCCTGACCTTAATAAAGTCGAAGCAGTATCAAGCGGCACCCCTGTGTTAAGCGGTCAGTTGTCAAAGACCCGAAATTACTGTAAAGTGCGCCTCAATTAAACGGTCGTGGTCACCCATGAAACAGTCCCAACGGCCGGTTATAAACAGTCATGATCACATAAAGAACCACTCAAGTAAGACTGAGAACAAAATCTCGATCAAAATTTATTCTATTTTTATCTCACGAAATCAATCATTAGTACTTTGAGTTCATTTATGTCAACGCATTGCAGATTATCTTATCTCCTAGGTCTATTAAGAAAAATATTACGCAAGCCATTATGCAACTATAGTTTTCTAATTATGATCTATAAGTCCAACTTTTAGATAATGGTGTTATGATTTTGCTTAATTTTTCTGTTTTTGCGCTTCGCCACCACTCGATGTTATTTATAGACGTAGACTCAATGAATTTCGGATCCGCTTCAAAAATATTTTCAATATATCAACAAAGTTGAAATGGTAAATTGGCCACCGTTACGATTATAGAAGCTGACGTTTCGAGCGTTAGCTCCGACGAAGGGCTAACGCTCGAAACGTCAGCTTTTATAATCGTAACGGTGGCCAATTTACCATTTCAACTTCGTTGATATATTCAAATTATTTCGTTACCCCCACCGACGCAGCCCCAAACAGTTTCTTTAGAAACTATCAGCCTTTATTCATTCGCGTCAAAAATATATTGAGCGTGACATTTATTATCAATGCGTGACAATTGTTTAGCGTTACATTTGATATTCAATAACGTAAATCCTTTTTTATCGAAATCATCGAGAATGTACTTCAAGAGCTTTTTTGTATTTTTAATCAGCGACTAAGACATATCCGAGAAATAATAAGTGATTTACCTGTGAACATTAAAATATAAAAAGAAATCTAGCGTGACTTGACAATTTATGAGGTAGCAATTTGAACAACGAACTACACAAACCTACACTTACTACACCAAGCTACACCTGCTAGACCAAACTACAAAAAAACTACCCCAAATTTCACCAAACTATACCAAACCACACAAAACTACCTAAATCAAACTGCACCAAAAGTACGGTGCTTATATATAAGGGACATGCGAATTTTACGAATGTAAGTTACTAACTTTACCATGGCGTTACTTGGGACCACAACTCATAACTTTCGATCGCAACTTATAACATGTGATTACTACTAATAACTTGGGATTGCTACTTGTATCTCGCAAACTCAACTTATGACTAGCGATCGCAAATTACATCTTGCACGTTAGCATCAACAGCGAGCTATCTCTTTCATATATTTCGTCCATTGATCAATTTTTGAATTGCCTGCGTTCAGACATCTCCTTATAGACCGGTTCACGCTCTTGAGTGCATGCTGGGTAATTAGGGCAAGCAAATCCAAAATGGCGGACACGCTCGGCTACACTCTTTTGCTTGATCTGAATACTTAATGAATATCGGCTTTGTTTCAGAACTGGTCGCAATTTTTAGTATTGACAGTTCAAGATAAAAGTCACAGCTACATTTTGAGCTCTGTATTTTCGATTTTAATGCGTCAAAAAATAAGATATATAATGGTTAACTACCGATGTTGTGTTGGAGGTTGTAACAACGACTCAAGATATCCAAAAAAGATAGTGAAACGGTCACATGTCGAAAATCTTCGCTGGCATTTTATTCCGAAGGATCCAAAGAAAAGAGCCCAATGGATTGCCAGCATATCCAAAGGACTTGTTGGATTCGAACCCGGCAACTACAAGACTGTTTGTTCGAATCACTTTCAATATGGAAAGCCAACGTACTCCTCACCAACTCCAACTTTGTATATGGTGCCAAGTGACTCTAACAAACCTTCACCCAAGAAAAGAAAGCTTGTGGCAAGACACGAAGTTGTCTCTACTGCTGAGGCATCCAATAACTCAAGCTTCAAAGAAGAAGGAACTCAATGCTTGATAATAAATCCGCTAACATACGGAAGTATGAAGTTTGCTGATTTAACAACAGAGCAAGATGTCCAGCGTTTCACTGGATTCCCTAACGTAGAAACATTTCAATTGATGTTTAATACACTCTTTGAAAAAGCCATGTGTATGCACTACTGGAAAGGAGACAAAGAAAGTGCTTTGAAGGACACCACCAAGCCCAGGTCAAATAATGTACAGAGAGCTCTAACCTTGGAGCAAGAGTTTTTGCTAACCATGATGCGAATCAAGCTAGGACTCTTTGTATTTGATCTGGCTTTAAGGTTCAAAGTTTCCGAGGCGACTGCCAGCTCTGTCTTTACCACTTGGGTTAAGCTGATGTCTAAAGAATTAAAGTGGATGATTTCCTGGCCAGATAGGTATTTAATTCAAAGAAATATGCCTGATATGTTTCGACGATATTACAGAAAGTGTAGAGTCATCATTGACTGCACAGAACTATTCTCTGAAACCCCATCAAGCTTAGAGAATGTGGCAATGTGTTGGTCAAATTACAAACAACACTACACGTTAAAGTTTTTGATAGGGATAACACCAAATGGCCACATATCATTTGTCTCTGAGACCTTCAGTGGGAGGTCATCTGATGTTTTTATTGTAGAAAACAGTGGTTTCTTAAACTATCTTCAGCCACATGACCAAGTTATGGCAGACAGGGGATTCAAGATTCATGACCTGTTAGCATACTACCAATGTTCTCTAACAATTCCACCCTCCAAGCATTCCAATCTCCAGATGTCAGGTGCTGATGTTAGGAACACATCACTTATTGCTAATGTACGGATTTATGTCGAGCAGGCTATCAAGCGAATTAAAGACTTTGCTATGTTAAAGCAAGAAATTCCCATTAGCATTCTTTCCCATTTGGATGACATAATCATCATTTGTGCAGCAATATGTAATATGAAAAAGCCTTTGAGTACATAGATTTCATTTCATCAATTATGTTTGCATTTTGTACCAGTCCAAAATGTTCCCATTCAATTTTCTCACAGGTTATAAGCTATGGTAGTCAAGTTTATTTACACATCTTCTAGAATACAATTCCTTTATGGAATTACACAAACATGTTTGTATATAGCTACAACAATGTTCAAACAATAACTTTGAAACTTTAGTAATACTAAATACTATGTTTTGGTTTCATCCGCACTATTTTGTACTATTTAGTAGTTTGTTGAGGTCATATTGCTTCCACTCTATAATTTTAATCATTATCTATTGCTTGTTCATTGCAAAATCTGCAAATGAATGTTGATTCTTGTTCAAAATTTGAGCAGGCCCAGTGAAACCATAGCATACAACATTCACACTGAACACTGTTTTCATCATCACATTCAATTTCATCTGGCTCAAGACAGGGTTTTTCACAGACAGCACAATAATAAATAGGCCTAGTACCTAGCAACACCCTAGCAACATAAGTCTTGAAAAAAATTGTTAGATTTGGTATGATATCTTGCCACAGTTTTAAATCAAACTCAATAATTTCAATATGAGCACCACTAAGTGGAGTCCAAACAACAAAAAAGGTTTTAGGACATCCTGTTAGGGCCATTTGTCCTTGTATCTGGTAATAATAACTGTGGGTTCTCTTGAGCATGATATTCCCATTCACTAATTCTAGATAAGTTGTATTGTTCCAATGCTCATCAAATTTCATGTCTGCAAGTGAGTATGGACATTTATACTCAATACAAGAATGACCACAGCAATCGCAGTGAAAAATACCATCTGGGGTAGCTCCCACAAAAGGGTAAGTTTTAGATATAAACAAGCCACAAGTCTGAAGCTTTGCATTTTTGTGTTTTTTGGATTCTTGTGCAAAGAATGATGCAGCAGCATCTCTCTCATGTTCTCTTCCCCATTTAATGGCAGGTATCATTGACAGATCGGTACAATCTAAAATTCGCTCAAGAAGAGGTGTTACTTTGCAATTTGGCTTTCTTTTTCTAAGAATTGTTTTTGTCTTTGTGTATACTTCATGAAAATGAGATGCAGTTATTCTACCTTTTCTTTGCTCTTTCCATATACTGGAGTTAGCCTGATCCCTTGTGGCCTTTTCTAATTCTTTAATGCTACTGTCATTGAAAGATAATTGTTCCAGAAATTGTCTCACTAATTCATCAGCATCTACACCATTGTTTTTAGAGGATATATCATCAGCTATAATTTGTAGTGATGGGGGAACATCATCAGAAGTTGGTGGTGCATATGAAATATGGATGACAGCATCAGGATTTATGTTTCGAAGAGAAGCTAGAAACTTTTGCTTGCTTTCTTCGGTAACAACCCTCAAGGATTCTGGCCGAGGATCAAAGTTCTGTTTTTCCTTGCTATTAATAGCATAACTTGGGTTTTCTTTGACTACCTTGTGGCTTTGGAACACCATGTCCTTTAATTTCATGGGTTGGATGTCTTTCTTGCTAGTATTATTCCACACACATGCCTTATCTGTGCAGGAAGGATCTGTGAAACCTTTCTGGTTGGCAAACTCAACTTTATATAAAAGGGCTATGACATGATTACAGCACTGACTGTATCCAGCTGTACAGCTACAATATGCCCCAAGAATTTCACCGGGAGATTTACAAATTATCCACACTTTATGAGGTTCTTCGCGAATTCTTTGAGATGGAGTGACAGATGCAAACAACAGAACTTTGTCTTGTCCATGAATTGTTTTTGAGTATACAGTGTGCACAAAACCACTTTTAAAGTATGAATACGCTTTTCTGATTTTATATTGACCAATATAGTCAGTGTCGAAAGCTTTTTTTCCAAGTATAAACGAGAATATTTGACCAATGTTTGTATGCGGCCACTTTGTTACACAGTCCTCCCAATCGACCATGGATAACGGATCCTTTATACCGCATGTGCGTAGTAGTTCTACATGTTCATTTTGTAGTGACTTGGCTTGGCTTTCGGCCGAATCTCGAATAGGCGTTTTATGTTCAAAAGCTACCAAAGCACGAGCAGCAAGATCCGAGTGTGTCCCTCCAGAGGGCAAACCTCGCTGTTTAAGATAAAACTGCAATTCCCCACATGAAAGTTCCAAAAAATCTTCGAGGTGCGTGGCCATGATCGTGTTGTTGGGATATTGAACTGTCAACGACTTTTGAGCGAGATGGCAATAACATAAAGAGCTCAAAATGTAGCTGTGACTTCTATATTGAACTATAAGTATTCAGATCGAGCAAAAGAGTGTTGTTCGTATCCGCCATTTTGGATTTGCTTGCCCTAATTACCCAGCATGCACTCAAGAGCGTGAACCGGTCTATTTCCATTGTTGCACGTGGAAAAAAGACTTAATGTGACTTTCTTTCGTTACATTTTATCCTAAACAATTCAGCAGTCTCACGTTTTTACAGATAATGGGCTGCCTTTGCATATGCATGGAAAAATGCAGAAAAAAAAAACAATGCTGATTCATCGGAGATTTTTCAACGAAAAGTTTTCCTTTTAAGTCTGACCGGCGTGTTTTCAAGACACGGCCGGCACGCGTCAATGGAAAACGAATTGAGACAAAGAGCTTAAATAAGTAACGTCCTAAATTTATACTTTGAATTGCCAAGTATGCACGTTGACCAAGATTTATTGCGTAGAACGAGAGAAACTTTGGTCAAGCGTGCGTGACATGACTAAAACCAGTCGCGTAACACATTTCAGGATGGCAATATTAACGTATTTCATCATCGCTGTGTACACCCCCAAGAGCCTGCAAATGCGCGGTTGTCGTACAAAATTTCGAAAAGCCGCGCTGTTTCCGCTGCCAGCAAATATATAAGAAGATTAAAGCATCAACAAGGAGAAGGAAGGTACAATTTTTATCCACACTCTCGAAAGATTCTCTCAAAAACTAAATTTGAGCTTCGGTGTAAAGGTAAAAATTTATTGGAAAGACTTTCATCCTTTGAAAGTCTTGACGCTTCCCCATCACCTGAATATTTGATAAAAGAATTTCCTTTCGTATGGTGATTCACTTTTCGGTAAGAGCACTATATGCAGGTTATTCACGTGAGCATGATTCAGAAACAGCAGCTGTATCCGTTAGAGGGTCAATCATAAATTGTCATCGATTGGTTCAAAGGAGAATAATATCAGTTTTTCTCAATCAATTTTATGACAATTGTCTTTTCTATTGCGTGAGATAGTCAATTCAGTTCAAGAACCATCGATCTTTAAGAAAGAAGACCGGAAGTAATTTTTTTTACTGTTTTGTTTCCTACCTTAGTCCTAATTTTTGTTTGCTCTCAGGTTTTGTCGACCGGACAGCTCCTCTCAATGCATGAATAAAACGAAAACCGTAGTGAACCAACATATCTTAGGACCTGTTTACATGAACGTTAACGTAATCAATACAAAATGAGAGATCATGTGGACAAGCGGGTTACCTGGTCTATCTGGGGTCCCCTAACTTCATCTAAACAGGACTTTAAATAGCTTGTTCATGAGATAATATTCACAACCTCAACTCGTAATTCACCTTGACCAGTGGTAGGGTGCAAGCTACAAATAGCATTTCCTTATAGTACTGTTTCAGAGTGCTATCAGATTTTCCTGATTAATTTGCATATGATAATCTTTTCCTCGCATCAACGGAGTGTAATAACTTTAAAAGCCACTCAAAAAAATTTTGTTATCAAATGGGACAGCTTCGTATTGGAATAAGGCAGGTATGTTTTCTAATCAGTAAGTCTCCGTTGCTTTCCATTCCTTGATAACTTTGTCATTTGAAATAACTTGAACGAATCAGCAGTTATCGGGCGAAGGTTAGCATACGGCGCTAGAGAACATTTAAGAGGGAAATGGGGAAGTAATCTTAAAGATTGACTGGGTACATTTGACATTTTTGCGCTGTTTTTGAAATCTCAGGAGGCCTCAGTAGATTTAACATATCATGACTTCATTGGTGTAGTATGAAATATTTACGGCGGACTTAAAATATTCGGTAGTCAATGATCTTAATTCCTTACTTCCTGGTAGTAACTCAGATATCTCGTTCATCGTAAACGGGTATAACATTTTTCTTTCTAGCCCCAAATGCAAAGTAGAATTTTTCCTACAAACCTCAAGGGATGTTTTCAAAAAGGTTTAGAAAAGGCATTATAACATAACCAAAGTAAAGCGCACTCTCTGATTGGTTAATTTAGCGTCTCCCATTTGCCCAGGGGTGTACGCTGCTGACGTGAGCAAATGCAAAGACTATTTTTCCGCGCGCGCTGGTTTTTCTGGTCACGTAAGATTTGTTAATTAAAAGGGAACTCTTTAGCTACAATGTATCAATGTTATAAAAGAAATGGTAAACACCACAGCGTACACTATTGAGTTATGGATGCACTTGGGAGGTTTGCTAAGCACTCAAGAAGCTAGAGTCGCTCTCGGCTATCGCCTCAAGCGACTCTTACGCTTCTTTCGTGCTTAGCAACCTCCCGCGTGCATCCATAACTCAATAGTGTACGCTGTGGTGTTTACCATTTGTTAAATATACTGGGAAAGTTATTCTGGATTTCATTTAACTTTTGATCGTTCGGATGAAACTGAAAGTTACAGCGTGTTAACATGACTGTAACGGAAAATACGCTGACAGTTGGCTCGTCTCTCGATGCTTCAACGACCTGCAATTGATTTCTTTAACGGTTTCTGCTGTTGTGATCTCAAACGGATGATTCTGAGCAACTTCAAAGCTCATGTATTCAGCCGTCATTGTGTTGTAAAGGGTTCACCAGTTTATTTTCTTGTTAGCGTGGCAACGACTTGCTATAAATAGGCAATTTAAATCAGTGGCGCACTGAATTTCTAATAGAGAAACCGGTCGCGCGCATCGACTTAACTTACACACCACAAAAGAAGAAGTGGCGAGTGATAGAATCCGAAACTCGCAAGTGCTTGAAAATCTGAGACCAAGAGTAAATACTGGCTACACAACTCCTTACCATGAACTGTCACTTGACTAAGATCATTGCAAGGTGATGATGCGTCAAAGTTTCGTAGTCTCTTCTACAATCAGCTTTGCTATTTAAGCGACAGACCACACTTTCTATCGGTTTGCCGGCATAATGGGCCGCGTGGGGTGTTTGGAGGACACGAGAAAATTTTCCTCTCGTTTTACCGACATCCCAAAATGAACTTAAGACAGAACACAATTTTTCAATGTTCTTTGGGTTTACTGATGCATAAATGATAGGTTTTTGACGATCACTGAGGGCGCTAGTATTATCTTACTTATTTTAAAAATATCATACAGTAACTTATGCGTATTCCCTCCATTATTCCACACATGGCGCCATATTTTTCAAAATTACGCGCAAAGTACACCACGGCGTTACACTGTAGAACATGACAAAAAATACTTACGGAAAGCGGAGCATTGAACGATGTAAATTTCATTTAGTGGGCTTGACTTTCAAAGAAACAACCTTTAAAGCGCATCGGGTTTTCTTTGGGTCACAAAGGACATTCAAATGTTTTCGTTTGTCTTGTTTTCATCCTTTGCGAAATCTGAGATTTATTTTCAGGCGCTAATTATAATATCAACCATTAATACGAAACCACAACACTCTCAAATTGGTTTCTAGACTGCACAGCTTACGGTTTTGTTTTGGCACTCAGTGTAAAATCGCTGCAGATTATCTATCATACCTTCATGGGAAAAGTGTCGGCGACACTGAGCTTCTTTTAGATTATAAGCAGTCCCTCCTTTTCGGCGAAGTCCGTCAAAAATCATAGTAAAAAAAAAAATTGCTGTTAGCGCGCCGCAGAGAACTCTTGTAGTGAGTTAGTGACGTCGATGCACCGCAGGGGCTTCATGAGTGAGGTGCTCGAAACTCATGGAGCTCCTCCGAGGCTGCGCCGCATCGGCGTCATTCCAAGAGCTTTCCGCGGCGCGC
>NC_142526.1:12295102-12422602 GCF_964205215.1 Stylophora pistillata
ATACCCTCCCCTCCCCAAGGAGAAACGGAAGGGAACGTCTACGAACATATGATTTATTATAAATAAAACAATAATTCTCTCTCTTTCGTTTCTCCACAGCGGGAGGGTGCGGCTACACGCAAGCTCAAAATAATGATTATCGTGTGGTGAATTAACCACGTGAAAGCCACATTGCTAAGTTACGCAATCCACGTTCGCAAACAGTCATCGTTATCTACAAAAATATCGCTGCCTCATGAACAACGAACTTATTTAAGCGAGTTGTGCAGTTCGTATACGTTCTAACTCACTTTTGATCATATGGAGCGCGTCGGGGAAAGTGTCAGTAAGTTGTGTTATTTTCATGTACTTCTTGATCCACATGTAAAGTTCTGGTAATTTTTCCATCCTTATTGGAACCCGAATTTCGGGATGCTTTATCTTTTTTCGAGTATTAGAGACACTTGAATTAATCATAATTTGTCAAACTTCTACTAAAAATAAAAGATTGCATGGCTTGGCGAGCAAGAAAGTTGGCCCAAGGATTTATCTGACTATGCTACAGCTCGATTGTTGAGCAAACTCGTTGCTCGCATTAGTATTTGTGTTTGCATTTGCATTGCACGTGTGAACCAGGATTTAATTTAAGAATTTATGTTCTTTTTTAATAATAACAATGATTTTATCATTTCGTAGTATTTATCATGTTGCCATCGCAGCGTGACACTGTTTTATGATAAAATCAGGAATGGACTTCTGGACTTTGGAATATTTCGAATATGATGGAGATATTACATGGGAACACAAGGACACAAATATAGTTTTCGTATGCCTCAGATTTGAGCAAGTTCTGTTTAGTTTGTTCCTCTCTTTGATTTTCATGCGTGGATATAACTGACATGTTTAAATCATGTATGTAACAGAATTGAACTAAAACCTAGTCAGGGTCGTCAACAACTCCACGTACTTTTGAGTTCACTTTTAACCACGTAACGATGTTTCTATAAGTCAAATTCCGTTCAACTTGTTATTGGTTATTGCCATCATAATGAAAAAAAAAAAAGGATTTCACTTCACAATCTTCGCAATCCTGTCAACCAAATTATCATATGTGCTGAGACAGAATCGCGGTTCTTTATACAGTCTACCATAAAACTAACTGACTAACAAAGACACTTCCTCATCTACTAAATTTTTGTGAGATGATCTGGCCTCTAATATGATTCTTACTCATAGTGAACACTCGTGATTTGCAGTCATCTCAGATTCAGGAAGAACAGAGGCGGAATACGGAGTTACATTGCTTATGTACTTGACGCTATCTTCAGAGGCTCAGGGGTGACCTTAATCCCAAATCAGTAATGAATCTTGGAGAAATCTTCGAAAAAACAAACAAACAAACAAGCAAACAAACAAAACAGTCTTTTGATTTTTCAATGCGATTCTCAAAATTCGGCTGCAAAAATATCAAAGTGCTTCCATTTTATTTCATAAACAGCTGCTGTGATATGGATATGGTCCGCAGAGGCTGATGCGTGACAGACGTGACAGCCTCATCGCGTGAGCTTTGCGAAACGTTCACATATCAAACTCACGGGGTACAAATAGTCTCTTACTGAATTTCGTGACCACGCCCACCTCATCGGCCCACTCAAATCGAGTGCGATTTTTGGATGTTATATCATCTTGCCGACTCTCTGTTTAAAAAGTTAACAATGTACCACCGAAATATTGAACTATAATATCATGGCTTTCCATTTTGTGTATTTTCGTACTACAAAGTAAAGTTTTTCCCTCGTCATTTTCACCTTTTCCCGAACGGGTCCGTCAAAATTAAGAAGGCGTTCGTGGTCAAAACAAGACCGAGCAAGGAGTCTTGGGCGATTTCTCTCTTACGCAAGCGCAAATTGAAAATGTACCGCCAAAATCAAAGAGAGGAACAAATTTCCTTTGTTTTGATATGTAAATTGTCGAACAAGGAGCTGATTGAACCTCGTCAAATGGCTAGTCAAAACAGCCACACCTTCCTCCTTTTGCTCGTTTCCTGTTTTATAAGCGTGAAAGCAGTGGGAGAAGAATCGGGTAGCTCGGAAAGGGCTTCACCATCGTTTACTTACGAGATAAACAAGTAAGATTTGTAAAGTTATTTTCCGAAAGAGTCGGAATAAATACATTTTTTTCAGGTTAGATTTCTGTTTTTACCCTAAACGTCGTCCAATAAATTTTTGTTGCAGCCTACTAATCTGTACAATTTCGAAGGAAATAATTCAGATGCTTCACCGTCCCCGAAGGGGGTTCTGTCCTGGTGTACCGGTTGACAAGGGAATTACCATTGTTCTTTCTTTGTTTAGGAGTTATCGGTTAGCTATTGTATATTGTTTGGTCTTTTGTATTGGCTCTTGTGAACCGGTACACTAAGACAGAACCCCGAAGGGTCTCCACTCATCGAAGCGTGTACTGTAGCCAATGCAGTGAATTTTCAGTCTCTTGTTGGGTTTATCAACCTCCGTGACTTCAATATCATACAATTTTGTATCTTTTCTCTGTGAAATGACCTTTTTAACAGGGGTGTATGCTGAGTATTCGTTGCAGAATCGCTTTGGTTCTCTTATCTCTCTCTTTGGCTTGTCCGCCATTTTGAAAATTTGCTCAGGAGGGCATCTGGGTTAGCGGCCGCGCCAGGCTGGAACCGACAAAAACAAATGTCCATCGCAGTGGGGAAACAGTTTGATATGATTAGCGGAGCACTTTTTTCAGAAATGAACGCTCATAGAAACCGTGATAGTCACGACTACCTAAATTATGTATATATCTTTAGACATATTAGCGTCGTGGAGCCTATCTTTGTACCGGAGAAAAGGACGGTAATGTATATTAACGCTTCGGAAACTATAACACTAAATCACATTTGTATGACGTGTTTTTTTGTCTTCATTTGTTTTCCACTTCAGTTTATCATTCATTCTCCTTCACGCAGTGACATCCCTTAAGATATTAAGAGACAAACAGCAGAACCATTCAAACAAAACCAGCAGCAACACAGAGAAACTTGGCTGTTTTTGGCCCACTGGATCCGAACGAAGCTGCAAGTTTCCCCAGCCTCAGAAACTCGCCTTCGGGTGAGCGTTCATGGTTAGGAGAGAAACTTGACGATAAAGAAAGTTACTGCCGTTTGCCTAAAAGGGAGCACGGCCTTCTTCTATTTGAACGTGACCTTGCTGAAAGAAATCTCAGGGTTACAAATTACCGGCCTTCCGACGAGCGACGAAAACAAAGAAATCGAGGAAGATATGGTAGGGATTCCTTCTTTTACCTTTTGATCAGATTATCTGCGTAGAGACACCGTGATTGAAAATTTAATTCAAAGACGGCCCAAGTATCATTTTGAAACCTTCCCGATTCGCAATACCAATTCTTCGAGAAGGGCACTACACTTTCCAGAGTCCTATCAATTTAATCAAACTACAAAGCCGTGTTTTCATAAATTATCCTGATGGAGATTCTTGAGTGTAGACTTTCATCAGTAGACCCCTTTTATTTTACCGTGGATAAATCCACCTCTTACTCTTAGTATATTTAGTCCTCTGTCCTTCATTTCTCACCCGTGTCCCTTCGTATTAAGCTCCCCTATTCTTTTTTTGCGCGAAGCGTTATTGGCGGACCAAATTTTTTCTCGTGAATAGTCATTTAAGTTTTTCTTTATTCACTAATCGTGATTAAAGATGATAAAATATTTTTTATGTCCACGTGAGTCTTTTTATTCAAACGTGACTCGTGAATGAAGAACTGAATTGAAAATGATTCGAGAACGTGAACGATTTCGTTTTCGTAATAAATTTCTAGCAATTCTCATGTTTTAGACAGGACATCAGCTTCATAAAAATCGATAACAGTCATAACAGAGACCACTAATGGTCCTTGAACAAGTAAGGCAAGCCATAAAGTCATCTTTTCTCGCTATTGACTGGTCAACACTAGAAAAAAGTCAAAAAAAGAATTCGTGAATTTTTTTTTGTTGTTGTTTCTATGTGAAACGTGGCTGTCTCAAGTTTCGCGTGAACATGAAAGAATTTTAGATATTATTCGTGATGCGCGAAAAGGTCGAGCATTTTTACGTGACTGAGTTTTATTAAGGTTTGTTGGGAACCCTTTGGTATCTCATCTGTAGATTTTCTCAGCGATGAGAACTGTGTCTGAATTCAACCCGGCTAACACGCCTTTATTACTTGAACTTTCCTCAGGAGCTGTGGCAACTAAAATTCAGCGAAACAGCATGGAAAATCTACACGAGGGACCGAACCAGTCTAGCCCCCGACTGAACTCAAAATATTCCAAATTACCCTTAGATCATCACACTAATGGAGCGGAAAACATGGAACTACATACTCATCTTAACACAAGCGCAACTCACCTTAGCGATAGCCAAGAAAGTAGCTCTGAAGACGAAGATAAACACGGTATTAAGGACGCCAATGATTACGTTAACAATTCTAATGACAATGCTGATTTTATTGATAATGACGATGACGACAACCACGACGACTTTGCCAACAACTTTGGCGTTTTTGCCAAGAGTTGCACAGTTCAAGCTCCCCCATGTCCAAATGCAGACGAAACGTCTGTAGGGTCAGAAGAAACAGCGGAATCTCTTACTAAAGAATTAAACGTTAGCTTGCGATTTAACTCACAGTACAGCATTGACGAGGACACGGGAAACTCTAGTGTTGAGAACAAAGATGGTAGCCTAGCCAGTAGCAACAGTATCAGCAGCAATAATGATACTTCTTACGAAATTTCCAACACCAGAAGTGACAAGAAAAAAGCTAAAGACGTGCAGAAAACTAGCGGTTATGAAAAAGGAAATAATGTCGAGTTTTCAGTGGAAAGAAACGGTGAAGCCAAAAGTCAAGGAGCAAGACCAAAGAATCTTTCTCAGAATCCAACGATGTTCAACGCATTTGAAACAAACTATCACGATGGGAAGATACCATCATTGGAGACCACTGGTATTTGTCAAGCTTTTCTCGCCCGGCACTCTACAGATCAGAGTCTTCCGCGAAGTTTGTTTACAGAAAGTTACGACATGCGCAACAGTTATTCAAACGATTGGACCCAACACTCTATAACCAGTAATGGCAGCTCCTCCCCACTTTGGAGTGTTCCCCGTTCGCCGGCTCCAGAAAGAAGTGGGTTGATGCTGGAGGGCGCACAATCCAGGGGGTTGGGTCCACGGTACGGGGGTCCAATGCCGGTAAACTACCAACCTGTGACACCAATGACGGGACAATTCCCCGACGCTAATGGCTTCAGCCAAACGAGCTTTTCAAGTTTTGGTGACTTAAATGCAGGAAATGGGACTCAGACAGCATCACCTTCACTCAGCGTCAGCCCTCTGGCGCCCGCTGTGAGATATCCAGCGGTTACCAGACCAAATTCCAGGATAAACGTTCCGACTACGACTTCGCCATACTCTTCAAGTACGATGTCTGGAAGTTTCCCACTGGTTACTTCCACTAATAATGCGTTTAATAATTATGGACAAGTACGCGTAGGGGACTTCAACAGGTACAGGGCTAGGGCCTCCCATGGAGATACCCAGGAAAATGGCGGCCTAAACTCATCAGAACTGGGTGGTTCAGAGAGGCAGGAAGAGAGATTACGGAACCTTGACCTTTCCAGTGGTCATCAGGAGGGTTCATTTGCGTCAGTATCGCTTAGGGATCCTTTACTGGTTTCTCTTGAACAACAAGTGGCTGAAATCGATAGAGTTCTTAAAGAGCGAGAAGAACGGACCAAAAGGCAGAGAGAAGCGGCGCAAAGACATAAGGAGATTAGAGAAACAAGGCAAAGAGAGGCAAGAGAAAGAAAAGAAAGAGAAGAAAGAGAAATGAGAGAACAAGAGGAGAGAGAAAGAAAAGAGAGGGAACAGACAGAAATAAGAGAAAGAGAAGACAGAGAAACGAGAGAGAGGGAACTGAGAGAAATAAGAGAAAGAGAAGAAAGAGAAACCAGAGAGAGAGAACTGAGAGAAATACGAGAAAGAGAAGAGAGAGAAACGAGAGAGAGGGAACTGAGAGAACTAAGAGATAGAGAAGAGAGAGAAACGAGAGAGAGAGAGGATAGAGAAATTAGAGAAAGAGAAAACACAGAAGGAATGGGGAGAGAATTGGGTGGGCAAAGAGAAGGAGAAGCAAAGGAGAGAGAAGAAAGAATAGTAGATGGGAACCAATCAATTCAGGAGACTCCGCTATGGCAGTGTGAACATTACCAGCGGAGATGTAGTGTCAAGTTTCCATGTTGCGGAGTGTTTTATCCGTGTCACCGCTGTCACAATTTATCGGGGACATGCCCTGCTGATGATAAGAAGGCACATCATGCGACGCATGTCAAATGCGGAAATTGCGGACGCGAAGAAGAGGTTAGTATCTTTTGCTTCGATAAACAAATTTCGGAAAGTACAATTTTGTCCCAAAATACCTGACGTTAAAATCCCATGGGAGTGAGTTACATCTAACCTGAGATTGATCAAAATACCAAGAGCAGTAGGAAGTCTTTGCCATGAGCGACGACAAAAGCCAAATTCCCTTTAAACATGAAGATTAATCAGATCAAGGAATCGATTACAACTGACCAATGGGAAGATAAAGTGATTTCATGCAATCAGCATCAAGCGCGGGAAAACAGTTCTTCCCAGGTCTCCACTGGCTTTACTTTGGCATCTAACTAGGCCAGATGGTGGTGGAAGTTTTCTAGATCGATCCCGCAATAATGAAAAAGCCAAAACAAATGCCGGTTTATTTTCGTCAATCAGATGAAACGAGAGAAATTGGCTGCAATGGGCAGCGGGTTAGGTCACGCCTCCACACGAATTGCTACAGATATTGCTTATAACGCATTTGTTGCGCACAATGTTTAGTTAAATGAGTAGAAAGATGAACAAATTCTTGGCAACATTCTCAAAAGTTTTACATGCAAGAACTTGCAGGGAAATACTCACACTTTTTTAAAAAGGGACTGATTATTCTTTATATTGCAGATAAATGAAGGGAGTCAAATCTGCAGACGTTGTGGCGTTAAATTGTCAGAATATTTCTGCCCAAGGTGTAAGCATTTTACTGGAATTGACAAGAACCCCTTTCACTGTGCGAAGTGTGAAATCTGCCGGTAGGTCGTTTTTCAGCCGATTTAAAATATACTGAGACTTAAGAAACGTTTGTAAGCTTTTAGAAGTTGTACATATCTGTACATTCTAGCCAGCTGCGGATGGAGACAAAGATGAAGCTAGCTCCTTATCGCTTCCACAATGCGCTGTCCTTCTAGGAGCTACTTAGATAGTTTGCGAACATTTAATTTTTGGAGGCAAATCCGAATAGAATAAAGTAATTGGCGTAATGGGCCTATTATGCATTTTGGGTGAATTCTTTTTTTTCCATTTTTTCTTTAAGCATTTACAAGGACAGATCCTTTCACTGTGACGTGTGTAATGTTTGCCTGGACAAGCGACTGGAGGGAAAACACAAATGTCGGCCGAATTCAGGACATGACGAGTGTTGCATCTGTTTGGAGGTAATTGCAGCTCACTAAGTTTCATGCTTTCAGTGCTTCAAACACCTATCATTGATTTATGCATTTTAGTGAAACTGAGCAACCTCACAGCCGCATGAGAAACATGTTTCTGTAAGAGTGTTATTGACACTTTTTATTTCACTCGTTATTTCAGGACGCGTTCAGCGGATGTCAGATCTTGCCATGCTCTCACAAGGTTCACAGAGAATGTGCCATTGCAATGATACAGAATGGCGTGTAAGTATATGATTAAATAGTGTGTAACGACTGTGCGAGACTTATTAAAGGATATTAATGTCTGATAGTAAGTATGAACTAAGGAATAAGGGTAACAATAACGATAAATGACTGAATCCGTATCTTCAGTTAAGTTTTTTGACAACCTGAAAAGGGATGAGGACGTCAGTTCTTCGTTGAGACGATGCTGTCATCGTTTAACCGTTTTCGCGGTTACCAACTGAAGTATAAGCTTCTCTTAATTGGTGCCATGAAAACTCTTCTCTGAGGATGTAAATATCCTGCGTACATTTTATGGGTGAAAAAGGCTCAACGCCATACCAAGTAATGAGGTACAATAACTAAAGGAAAATTGTAATCGAGCGTCCAAGCCAGGGTTGCTTTGGTTTACTTCACTCTGTTGCTGTCCTTGAAAACCTCTGGCAGCCTCCAACCCCTTCTTAACCAATGCAAGCGCAAAACCAATACCAATTGCGATTTGGTCACACACGTTTTCCTGCGCTCCAAGAAATTTGAGTACGATCTCAATCGAATTTCAAAAGTAATCTGGGATTACATTAGTTTTTTTTTTCACGTCGTCCTGTGATTGACTTAGAAATCCCAAGCCAGCCTCTCATCCAAACAGGTTCAAAACGAAACCCATCCGGGGCTTGGTTACTCCTTTTTTCCCACCTTTGAAGAAGTTTACTTCTTTTTCCCTTGATTTCTCATTGATCTCTTATGAAATTATCCCTTTTATTTTTTGGCTTTAGTTTTTAAAATCTTTATCAAAAGGAGCTCTAATAACATACACCTAATAGATATCTGACAGTTTTTGATTATTTCTTTTGCTTTTAGACGTAATTGCCCAATATGCCGCCATCCTCTGTATGGTCATCTCCAGCAGTAACTTCTTTGACTCTCGAAACAGAGTGATACAAATAAAACGATTTAAGGTTTGTCCTTAAAAGATATTATCGACTCATTGTGCGTCTTCAATTGCGAAACTTAGTTGTCGTCGATATTTTCTTCACATGTGTCGGCTGCAGCAGATAAAGTATCTTTAGTAATAAAATCGCCTTCAATCTTTTACCTCAGTTGAGTTACAAGAGAGCAGAATATTGCTCAATAATCGGTTACCTATGTGAACTAAACTTCTTAAGGTTACTTCCCACCTTCAGACGCCAAAAAAAATCGTTTTTTCTTTTATTGGACTAGATTGAAGTTACACAATTTTTACCTAATGTTTACTAAAAGAAAAATTTAAAAATCTCAAAGAGCGTCCGACTTATTTAGGAAAAACGTATTTTCAAATGAAAGATAATAAATCAGGAAGGTGTCATAATCTCGTAAATGGGCGAACCTCCTGGGGGAATATCGCGGCAATTTCATGTTATTTGCATATTTTGTTTACAACGCGCACTTGATAACATTCACACGTGCAAGTTCTCTGCTAGTGGATAGTCTTTTCTCATGGATAAAAACATAGGTCAAAATTAGAGAGGAGTCCTTGGGCAAAGAGAAAGAAAAAACAGGCCCAAAGAAGAGAGAAATGGCGCCATTTTGTCAGGAAATAAACAATCCTGGCACTCCTCTCCACGCTGGCACCGCGAACAACGAGGTTGCCATCAAATCTACATCTAACAACAAACACATGAAATACATATATATATGAACTGCGGTTATGAAGCGTATATGTGCACGATCCTTCGCAGTAAAGCACTATTTAAGCAATAGTGAAAATCAGACCTGAAAAAAATTCAGGCCTGTACGGGATTCGAACCACTGACCTCTGCGAATTTTTTTCAGGTCTGATTTTCACTATTGCTTAAATAGTGCTCTACTGCGAAGGATCGTGCACATATACGCTTCATAACCGCAGTTCATATATATATGTATTTCATATGTTTGTTGTTTGATTTATCATCTACGGGTTTATGTCCAATTAATTTGATGGCCTGCTCCCAGTTGGCTTGTTAGCTCAATTGGTAGAGCGCTGCACTAGTATCGCAGAGGTCAGTGGTTCGAATCCCGTACAGGCCTGAATTTTTTTCAGGTCTGATTTTCACTATTGCTTAAATAGTGCTTTACTGCGAAGGATCGTGCACATATACAAATCTACATCTGTCGTACCAGAGTTATTAGAGGGAACTGGATCCTCTATTAACTCTGGTCGTACATAAGGTCAAAAACGAAGTTTCCTTTCAATAGGTGGTTTGCAACCAATCTCTAGAGACACAGGTAACAATGGTGCAAGGAACAAATGCTGGTGGACGAACAAAAGGAGCCAATGAGATATCTATTGTTTACGTCCACCAACATGGCGGCAATGACGTAACGTGCAAACCACCTATAAGCAAGTACCGGCCTTGATACAAAAACATAAGCAATCGCCCCGAATCGTATGAAATCATGAATAAGCCCGGCTACCCAAGGGAACTCATTCAGCGATAAGGGTATTCCTTGAGCTATCTGTCGATTCGCTGTTTTGCTTTTCAGCAGTTTCTCCAGCTTTATCTTTTTCGCCGCGAGTTTTTCCTTTGCCGACTTTGGTAACGTTCAACACAGCGGTACTTTTCGCGAGAAAATCTTGATCCATTGTCATTGACTCTAGGAGGTCCCGTCTTTCCACTGATTCGCGGTTTCAGGAAGTGAGATGATCTTCTAGTGTGGCGCAAGTTATTTACAAACCTTTAGGAGCTAAAATCTCGCATTTGATTTTGAGAGATAAACATCCACTTTGAGCAAATTTATAGGGTATGTAGATTTGACCGATTTTCGTGAAATTTCGCCAAAGCATTTCAGGAGTAATGACGAACGAAACTGTGTCAGGAAATTTTTGAAATATTTTTCACGCAACACGTCTCGCCTATTCTACGCTACTCTAACTTTAACTGCGGATATCTAGTCAACCAATCAGAATATGGGAAAAGCCTGACACACGTTTGTTGATTGATGCCCTGTGAATAAGACAGTAGCCGTTATGCTCCTGCTGCGGGATCAGATACCTAATAAACTCAATAGAAGGACCCTCTGTCGTTTCGCGCCTTACCGCCTCCTGACACAATTTTCTGCAAGTAAGGCTACGCGCGAATTTGAAATATTGCATCTCAATGCACTGTGTGGAGCAAAAAAATGTCTCAGTGACTTATTAGTTAAATCAAAGTTTGCGTATTGCACCAAAGTATGACACATCGTGATTCGTATTTCTTATGGCCAGTCATTATTTCAAGTATCGCCTAGCAAGGGGGGGGGGGAAGAATAAGAGGATTCTGGTGGGATCGCATCGAGGAAAGAAGGGGGCAGATCATTCGTCGCCAACATGGTATAAAGGGGGACATAAAAAATAACTGCATATCAACTGGCAAAAGTAGGGATCATAAGATATAAATGAGCCTGATGGGGGAATCAGGTAGATCTTAACCTGACAAAAATCTTTGGAGGGAGATATTACACTCTAACTAAAGTTTCTTAACTTAGTAAGTCAGTTATAGATGAATATTTGATTGTCCTGGGAAAAAAAGTCGAAGATATTAATTTAAAGAGGCACCTAATATGTACAGGACATTGACCTGATGGTTTTCGCCAAAATCTCGAAGATCCACCGTCAATCCAATACACAAATACAGAAGAAAAAGTGTCTAAAATCACTCGCGGGCATTGAAACTGTGCTGCAGCTTTGTGTAAGAATTCTTGGCGAGCAAAACTCGATGGACTACAACATTATCGTTTGAGTGATATCCAGAGCAAGGATAAACAACACGCGTATGATAAAGTTCTGAAAAATAAAGAAGTCGATTTCAAACGTGACTTTATATGCTCGGAGCACTGGAAAAAAGGCTTTAGAGAGAACTTAGACGATCTCCCAGATAGAGATAGATCTAGTTTTTATTTCAACAACAAATTGTTTTTCCCCAGTACACACAGCATCAGGACTGGCTCCAAATCTTGCATCTGAGGGATGTTTGAAGAATCCACATTGGCTGACGCTCATTTTATTATATCCTGCTTAAATTGAATGGTAGCATTTCCTTCCTCCTGTTTCCCTCTAATGAAATTAGGCAGTTTACTTCTTCTGGGGTTCAAAACTTGTTCGTCAATTTTGTTCTTAATTGCAAACCGTGAGTTGTGAAATTCTTTTATGCCACAAAATCCAAGCAGAGATGGAACCTTGCTTGCAGTAATTTCCCAATTCTAAGTGCTTTCCAATTTTGGGAACATTGATGAACTTCACAATAGTGTGGCTTTTTGAGTAAAAGAATGGAGCTTCTTGTATCTTGTAACACCTGGTCAGATGAGCTGCAAGGATCATTTGACTCCTCAGTCGAAAACTGAGGCCTCCAGACTGACTCACTGCCTGCTTGAAATCTTGGTTTTAAAACTTCTTTGTCATAATTAAGGCCTTTTTCTATTTTTCATACTCAGGTTTGTATCATGAATGCAATCCAGGCTTCTTTTGTATCATAAATGCAAAAACAATCTAGGCTTCTTTTTGTATTTGGTTAAAACAGAAACGAAATGACTCTCAATCGAAGGCTTTTGTGCAATGTTTTCTTTGATTTGTTTTTCCATTTGATTGACATAACGATTATACCAATCACTGAAGTCACTTGGTTCCTTACTTTGCACTTGTATTCTATTTTTTTTCTTCTGCCTTGTTCTCTTTAACTGCTGCCGAGCTCCTCGCAGAATTCTTAAATATTTAAGCTTGATATGTGATGCTGATTTCACAGTTCTAGAGGTGGATCCTTTCAAAACGACTACAGGTACATTAACGTCTTCGCTTTTTCCTACAACTTTCAAACAAGCATTTGCAGGAGGAATTTCCGACACCTTCAGGGCAGTATTAAATTGGAATGTTTTCTGGATTTGGCCAACTTTCTTCTCGAATAGCTCTTCAGACTCCACCAAAAGAGCAAGCCTTTTGGCTAGTTCGTCCTTTTCTCCAGTTACCTTTAGTCCTAAATCTTTGCAGTAGATCTTGAGCTTTCCTTTAGGTAAATTTGGCAATTTTTCACGAGATATTTCTCTTTTAATCAGCTCATACTTCGACGTTTTAGAAGTGCTTTCCGCCATTTTAAATCTGGAATAATGTGAAAAGTTCGGAAAAATCCGGTAGTGCCACGCCCCTGCGCGCCATGAAATTATGCAATAATTAAGTTTTTGTACCAAGTTGCAGAGAAACGCTGAGGAAAAATCACCCCGCAGATGCATCGTTTCTCTGTAAGCAGCGTGTTAGTTTTTTTCTGATGGAACGAAACATGTCATCAAAGAATTGCCTAGACGAAGCATTAGGTATTTTGAGAAGTTCTGACTTCGGTTCCGATCACTCGATTTAATGCAATATAATATCGGTCTTGCAAGGCTATTATTATGCGAAGACTTTCAAGAGGTTCCTCAGTTGGGGTCGTGCCCTGACCGTAGCGGGCGAGAATGTTCTTGTGACGCAGCAGAAGGTGTTGTGAGCCCTGATATTCCATCCTTTGGAGAAGACAGTAGCAAGTGAGACAGCAACGAAGAATTAGACGAACTAGAGGTTCGACAATGACTGTGTGAACATTACCAGCGGCTCTCCCGTGTCCAGTTCTCACGTTACAGAAGGTTCTTTCGTTGTCATCGTCGCCACAACAACTCTGGGTGTCCAAATGACAATTCCAAAGCGAGAGAGGACGTGTTATGCGGAGTGCTCTATTTGTAGCCATCAACAAGAGGTATATAGACGTGATATTGACTTGAAGTGTTAAGCTTAGGTTCTACGTGAGTTAACTTTGAATGTTTGATTTTTAAGATCAACCAGGACGTCCACGCCTGTGTCAGATACAAGAAAAGCTTCTTAGCATATTTTTGCTTTGTATGTAAGCACTTCACAGACGAAGATAAAGCTCCTTATCACTGGACAAAATTTGGGATCTGCCGGTAGGTGAAATAGTATTATTGAAGATATTGCTTTCGTTTATATGCTTGTTCTCCAAAGGAATAAGGCACTTGAAATTATTGGCCCGTTACAGTACCAAGTCAGGGAGTTACTGACTTGTCACTGTTCATCTTAAAGGCCCATTTTCATCCGAGATCCTTTGCAGTCGTTTGTTTTTGTTTTGGAATCGCGCTATTGTTAAATGCGAACTCTGATAGTCATTCACAAACACTATTAAAAAGAAAAACAAAGATTTGGTGAAGAACACAGTAAACAAATTTGCAGCTAAATATTTGAGACTGAAAAATCATAAATCGAGTCTGTGTATAAAACTTGTACAAATCTTACTTGATGTTGAAGGAAATTTTTCGGCTTCAACACTAAATAAAATATAAACAAATAACCAATATTGGCCAAGACGGATTTACTTTTACGCATTTCAATTATAGAATAATGACTTGTACAAATGAGATCGCTTACATACATATCTCAGGATCTCAAGTAAAAATCAGTCAAATAATTATTCTCACCTTGAAAAAATCTCCCCGGAGTCTCTAGTTCCATCGTAGGAACAATGCAATAACATTTCTGCAAAAGCACTGTCTGTAGTGTTACCGAAATCCATTGTTGTTTTCTTTGCCCTCCTTAAATCATACACAGACTCTCGAAGTCGAATAACCTTTGCCGAGCCGGGCAGACTCGGCCTTCTTCTAGACCGCTTCTTCGGCGGCATCAACTTTTCAAATGACGTTTTTCACCGTCATACGCGTAAGAATTAAAAACTATTTACTGATATGGATACTGCGATAGTTTGTTGTTTGCACATGATTCAAGATGGAACTTTGAAAGCCCTAATTAGTAAGATAGAAGAAGATATCAAAGCGATTCCGCAACTTCGAGGAAAATAGCGTATTTTTCATATATGAAAAATGATCTGGGCGCGCAAGGCATCTCGGTTGAAAATGGGCCTTTAATCCCGTAGGTATCAACGAACGCTTTTTCATTCTATTAATTCATTCCTATTTTTCTCGTCACCATATTCCCGCCAATAGCGTAGTTCCACTTTCTGCGTATAATCACACACACGACCCACAATTCCTCCATTTACAAGGTAGACGCCCAACTTCATCGCTACCTATTCTACCAAGTGTCGAACGATTTTCCAATGACTTGGAACGCCATGGTCGAGAATATCATAAACACACAAAGAATGGTCAACGTTCCCAAAGTTCTTTATTGCGAAACAGTGTAAGATTTGGCTTTTTGATGGAAGAGGGAGCAAAACTCTTTAAATACAAAAAACTGCGTGGTCTTGCTCAGGGAACATTTGAGCAGTGGATCTTAAAGAACGTTGATTTATGATCTCGCCATGCCAGAAAGCTCAGAGCACCTACTACAGTAATTTATCATTACCCTTTTGCAGGCTGAACACATCAGTTTTGGGTCGGTGACTGGGTCCTAATTTGCAGCTTAAAAAATTGGCACTTCTCCTAATCAAGTGACACTCTAGGCGATTCGTTTTGAGCCGATCGTGACAGAGGGTGGGATCAGTAAAACAAATTGGCAGACTGATCAAGAGTGTGAATTAGTCGCAAACCAAATCCACCCTCATTTGCCAAGCGTGCATGTTGCCGAAGATGTCCATTTGGAGTGGAAGCCAGCTTAAACATCAGTTTCACTTTCCCTCACTTCCCACAAAAGTTCTTTACCAGCCCCTCCGGCCTCCCCTCATCGCATAAAATCGCACATTATGGAACCAGTAATTATAAGATTATTTTTAAGAGATAATTTTCACGCAACAACGTACTACATCTGCCGCCCCAGTTCGACTCATGGTCAAAACTATTCCCAGTTGCGAGCTGTGAACCTCGGTGATACCGCCGGCTGGACATCAGGCGACAGAGAGCGCTTTGGGACTAAGTCCCGCTATCTTACAACGCTTCCTGGTTTCTAGAGCATATTTAACTTAATGCGACGCATACTTCTCAGTCTTGCAAAAGCCCCAGTGGCTGAATGGTATGCCTGGCGTTTGACACGAGGATGCTCAAAACGTTGCAACAACAGAAGCCTGTGGAAAAGAGGCCTTGGGTAGAGGTTAGGAAGAAAAGGGCTGGGTCGTGGAGGATAAGGAATTTTCCTTACTGAATCAGAAGATACGCGATCTTGGAAAAAAAAAACTTTTATAATAATAATAATAATAATAATCAACTTTATTTAAAGAGGGTAAAACACATAACAGTATAAAACTGACAAACCAGTGGCCCTCTTAAAATATGTTACGAATAATTATTGAAAAAGATTAAAAACTAATTAATTATGGAAAGAGATCAAGAGCTAAAAATCTAAAATTACAAAGTTTATAAAAACTATAATAAATAAATAAATAAATGATTCAACAATGGACATCCACTGGGTGGCTATTCTTGTCCACTGTTCCAGATCGAATTGGAATTTGGAATGTTGATTCTAATAATTTTAACAAATTATTAGAATCGTGTCGGGCCACCCAGTCCTACCAGCAAAATATCACAGCGATCGAGACTTTTGCCATGCCACTCAAAACTGGCCCAAAAAGCCTTGGTAGGTCCTGGTAGCCCTCCACAGATGGGCCAGAGACACGACTTCACTTGTGAACTCGACAAGCTTGCATGAAAGCATTTTGGCGGTCCAGTCTACATGAAACCACCTCTCACCTCTGTTTTCTTTCAGAGGCTTGCCTCTACCCACATTCCAGCTTAATGATGCTGTCCTGAGGGCTTCTGTAGAGGGAAAATGGCTCGAAAAATACTTATAAACGCGAGAAAACGAATCGATTTGAACGCATCCAAACACGAGCGGGTGATCTAGGTCACGTGACCCCAAAGTCTGAACCTACAAAGTAAGCTTAAGTTTTGTATAGCCAAATTATAAGGTTTTTTTCCGGCTGGAAAAGGGTTAAATGTTAAAAAAATATTATGGGAAAGACCTCGGGCACAGTTTTTCCCAACAAGGAACTCCTTGTGGTGAATAACATACGTATAATTTGTATCAATTTTGTTACTCTAAAATGCCTCTTAATACCTTTGCTCCACTTATATATAAATGACAACTTTCTATAACTTAATAGATAACTTTGGTACGGATAAGAACGAGTACTTAACTTCTTATAGTTTGGACTGAAATAACTTACACCTAGGTTTTAATAATTCAATATGTAATGCTTAATTTAAGTATTTTTAAATATTTTTAAATAATTAATTTAATTATAAATTAATGTAGTACGGATAAATACGCTTTTTTTTAACTTCACAAATCTAAACAAAATTTCTATACCCACTTCTAATATATAAATTTATAACCAATTCAATCCATCAAAACTCTGTCAGCTAAGCCTGGTTTAACATGCTGGTTCATCTACGACGAGTTCCAGGTCCCCTGTGTTAATAAGAAAAACAAAAATGATTTTAAAGGAAATCAACCACTCATAAACAACTCCTTTCTTATGAACACATTATACAAAGCACAAGCCAAAACTGTGTTTTCTGTGTCCGCTGGCACAAAACAGATTACATTTCTGATTATTATGAAAGAAAATTAAAGATAAAGTGAAATCATGATCCATGAAAAAATTTTGCTTGTGCGTGATAAGTCTAAACACTCCATGTGATCTTATATATACCGCAGCTAAAACTGGGGGATATCTGAGAAGTCTAACAATAACCTCTACTTGCAACAAGTAGAGGTTACTGTTTATATAAATTTTTTTGCCATGCAAAATTCTATAAACTTAAAAAACAAATAAATACATAAAAGGCCAAACTTTCAAGATTTTCCACAGCTTTTTTTAATGGCACTATGTAAACTCTCTCTCAGTGAAATGCTCACCTAGGTCATCGTGCTCTGTTGGCACATTTCTATGCATAGGAAACTGGTGACCTTCAAGAACTAGGTTCTGACCATCGTCCACCACTTGCCCCATTTGAGACCTTGTATCTGAAGTGTTGCCATTGATAGGCAATACCGCGTGTCTTCTTCCAGGTACGTTGACTGGGGTAGCAGCGTTGCACACAGCTGTACCTGTGTCATCGTGCTCTGCAGGAACCTTTCTATGCATAGGACACTGGTGACCGTCAAGAACTAGGTTTCGACTTTCCACCACTTGCCCCGTCTGAGACCTTGTATCTGTAATGTTGTCACTGGGAGGCAATAGAGCTCTTCTTCTTCTAGGATCATTGCCTGGGGCCGCAATGTTGCTCACAGCTGAACCAGTACAGAGAGACTGGTCTGTTGAGTGTCGGGCCAAAAACCAGCGGTAAATTCCTGGTGTAGCGAGGGGCAGTCGAGCCATTGGGGGCTGTGATTCTTCCCGTGCTGGTAATAGTAAAAATGAATATCAAAATGTACCCTCCTAAGTGGAGGCAGGTAGTATTTGGAAATCATCAACTTCATATGGCTTTTTACCCTGCTCTGACTCATCGTATGGCCAAGGTGGGTTACAAGGTAAATTTTAACAAAGACAAACACTGAATCTCACATTCCATATAAACAAGAATTACTTATTCACTCACAAACTATTGATGAACACCCGAGATATTCCGATGCATGCAGACAACTTACTAATTAATAAAAGTGTGTATACAGATTGTTTCTTGACCAAGCTGAGCTTACATGGCATTTGGATAGTGCTAGGAACATGATGGTCCATTTCACTGCCTTCAGCAAAGTTAAGCAAAGGCTCGGTAACAAGCCCAGTACTGGAAGCTGACACTTGATTGCCTGAACCATCTCTCCCATCTATCTTTTCTTTCGGTCTTGCACCAGTTTGCACGAAGTTGCCTGCAATTTTGGAATATATGCCACAATCTTACCACAAGCTTGCATTCCTCTTTCACATTAAAAACTTAAAACTACGTTAGTTGGTCTGAAGAAATGAAAACTACTAACACACAGTGAATTTCCCCTTTTACACAACTAAATCACGATATACGTAATAAAAGGAAGTGCATGAAATACAGTCCTTAGTGACTTCTAATAAAACATTACCTTTACCTGAGGTCACAAGGGAAAGACAAGACATTTTAGCCCTTTAAGGTTACCCTCCACCTTCTGATGCCGAAAAAACAATTTTCCTTTCATTTGACTCAATTGAAGTCAAACCTTTTCACTAATGTTTCCCCCCCCCCCCCAAAAAAAATTTAAAAATCTTTAGAAGCGTCCCAATTATTTAGAAAAACGTATTTTCAAATAAAAATTAACAGATCACTCCGAACAAAGAAGTCACAGTCAAAACAAAATTTATCTCACTAAAAGTTAAAAACAAGGTCTCCTTTCATTTATGCAAGTACCAAGCTTTGATACAAAACATTTACATTCGCCTCAAATCATAATTTTAAAAGCTGTGTGTCCATTCGCTGTCTTGCTTCTCGGCACATTTTCCGGTTTTTCCAAATTTACCGAAGATGTTAATTTGCCTATTCTTTTGTTGTCCTCCTCATTGCTCCACTAAGCGATCAAGATATAAAAACGCGTCTGCAATGGGTTACTTTTCCCGGGGAAATCTTGATCCATCGTCGTTGATGCCAGGAGGCCCCTTTCTCCCATTGGTTTGTGGTTTCAGGAGGCGAGATAATCCCCTGGTGCGGTGCTAGTTGTCCACAAACCTTTAGGAGCTAAAATCTCGCATTTGATTTTGAAAAGTATACATCTACTTTGAACAAATTTATTGGGTACGTAGATCAGGCTGATTTTCGTGAAATTTCGCCAAAACAATCCATGACAAGAGAGTGTCTGAAAATTTTGATATTTGAAATATTTTTTATGTAGCGTCCATTTACGCAACATGTTTCGCACATTTTACGCTACCCTGACTTTAGATGTAGATATCTAGACAACGAATCAGAATATCGAAAAAGCCGGCGACACTTCTGTTGATTGATGCCTTGTGAATAAGACATATTGGTTGTGCTGCGGGACGCCCGATAAATTCTACAGAAAGACGCTCAGTCGTTTCACGCCTTACCGACTCCTGGCACTTCTTAAATGGAAAAAACGCAATAATTGTATTTTTATCTTAAACTACATCTATTAAGCTTTCTTCTGATGTTTAGTTTGTTAAGATTTTCTTGAAACTAGTGCACGTGCAAATTTTTGTCGAGGACACCCTTGAAGGTGGGAAGTAACCTTAAACTCCCAGAAGTGATTGCATAATGAGCACTATCAATTAACATGCCACATTTAAAAGTCTTTTTGAAAAAGGAGATTTGAATTATTCAGCAAACATCGAACAGGCATGTTTCCTTTTACTCTGAACAACTTTCACAAAAATGATAAAAACAGTATAACCACACTTTTTTAAAAACTGATTCCTATCATTTAAGAGTAGGTGCATTTTGATTCAAAAGTGTCTACACAGATTGTTTCTTGACCAAGCTAAGTTTACCTGGCATTTGGATAGTGCTCTTAACAGGGGTGTCAATTTCACCACCCTCAGGTTCAGTCACACGCCTACTACTGGAAGAAGACTGTTGATCCCTTGAACCAACTCTCTCAGATCTGTACTTCTGAGTTGGTGGATTAATTGTGAAACGCAGTGAGCCATGTTCACTTTGACCAGTTTGCGACTTCACTAAAAATTGCTCAGCTCTACTGGACTCAATCTTTTTTATCATATGCCTACTGTATGGATCTATATCCTGAGTGTCTTTTGGTCTTGCTGCAGTATGCTCCCTTTCCCCTGCAATTTTGAAATATACATCACTGAAATTTGTGCACTCTGCAAAATAAGATCCTTACAATTTTACCACAAGCTTACAATCCCCTTTCCCAGTGTTATTAACTATGCTGGTTGGTCAAAAAAGTGGCTAACAGTCAACATATGCACCAAATTTCATAATACAAACAAATAAAAATTACTGTTTCTCTCATAAAACTAACGATGAATGCTTGAAATACTTAGAGACATGCAAGCAAACCACAAACCTAATGAAGGAACGGTGCATAAAATATAGTTAGGTGACATCTAATAAAATAACACCTACTCCCTGAGTATCAAAAAGGAATGAGAACATTTGAAACTAGAATTCAATTGTCTATAAGGTGTCCTGAAGGTATTTGGAAATCATCAACTTCATATGGCTTAATTTACCCTGCTCTGACTCATCGTATGGCCAAGGTGGGTTACAAGGTAAATTTTAACAAAGACAAACACTGAATCTCACATTCCATATAAACAAGAATTACTTATTCACTCACAAACTATTGATGAACACCCGAGATATTCCGATGCATGCAGACAACTTACTAATTAATAAAAGTGTGTATACAGATTGTTTCTTGACCAAGCTGAGCTTACATGGCATTTGGATAGTGCTAGGAACATGATGGTCCATTTCACTGCCTTTAGCAAAGTTAAGCAAAGGCTCGGTAACAAGCCCAGTACTGGAAGCTGACACTTTATTGCCTGAACCATCTCTCCCATCTATCTTTTCTTTCGGTCTTGCACCAGTTTGCACGAAGTTGCCTGCAATTTTGGAATATATGCCACAATCTTACCACAAGCTTGCATTCCTCTTTCACATTAAAAACTTAAAACTACGTTGGTTGGTCTGAAGAAATGAAAACTACTAACACACAGTGAATTTCCCCTTTTACACAACTAAATCACGATATACGTAATAAAAGGAAGTGCATGAAATACAGTCCTTAGTGACTTCTAATAAAACATTACCTTTACCTGAGGTCACAAGGGAAAGACAAGACATTTTAGCCCTTTAAGGTTACCCTCCACCTTCTGATGCCGAAAAAACAATTTTCCTTTCATTTGACTCAATTGAAGTCAAACCTTTTCACTAATGTTTCCCCCCCCCCCCCCAAAAAAAATTTAAAAATCTTTAGAAGCGTCCCAATTATTTAGAAAAACGTATTTTCAAATAAAAATTAAAAGATCACTCCGAACAAAGAAGTCACAGTCAAAACAAAATTTATCTTACTAAAAGTTAAAAACAAGGTTTCCTTTCATTTATGCAAGTACCAAGCTTTGATACAAAACATTTACATTCGCCTCAAATCATAATTTTAAAAGCTGTGTGTCCATTCGCTGTCTTGCTTCTCGGCACATTTTCCGGTTTTTCCAAATTTACCGAAGATGTTAATTTGCCTATTCTTTTGTTGTCCTCCTCATTGCTCCACTAAGCGATCAAGATATAAAAACGCGTCTGCAATGGGTTACTTTTCCCGGGGAAATCTTGATCCATCGTCGTTGATGCCAGGAGGCCCCTTTCTCCCATTGGTTTGTGGTTTCAGGAGGCGAGATAATCCCCTGGTGCGGTGCTAGTTGTTTACAAACCTTTAGGAGCTAAAATCTCGCATTTGATTTTGAAAAGTATACATCTACTTTGAACAAATTTATTGGGTACGTAGATCAGGCTGATTTTCGTGAAATTTCGCCAAAACAATCCATGACAAGAGAGTGTCTGAAAATTTTGATATTTGAAATATTTTTTATGTAGCGTCCATTTACACAACACGTTTCGCACATTTTACGCTACCCTGACTTTAGATGTAGATATCTAGACAACGAATCAGAATATCGAAAAAGCCGGCGACACTTCTGTTGATTGATGCCTTGTGAATAAGACAATTATTATTGGTTGTGCTGCGGGACGCCCGATAAATTCTACAGAAAGACGCTCAGTCGTTTCACGCCTTACCGACTCCTGGCACTTCTTAAATGGAAAAAACGCATTAATTGTATTTTTATCTTAAACTACATCTATTAAGCTTTCTTCTGATGTTTATTTTGTTAAGATTTTCTTGAAACTAGTGCACGTACAAATTTTTGTCGAGGACACCCTTGAAGGTGGGAAGTAACCTTAAACTCCCAGAAGTGATTGCATAATGAGCACTATCAATTAACATGCCACATTTAAAAGTCATTTTGAAAAAGGAGATTTGAATTATTCAGCAAACATCGAACAGGCATGTTTCCTTTTACTCTGAACAACTTTCACAAAAATGATAAAAACAGTATAACCACACTTTTTTAAAAACTGATTCCTATCATTTAAGAGTAGGTGCATTTTGATTCAAAAGTGTCTACACAGATTGTTTCTTGACCAAGCTAAGTTTACCTGGCATTTGGATAGTGCTCTTAACAGGGGTGTCAATTTCACCACCCTCAGGTTCAGTCACACGCCTACTACTGGAAGAAGACTGTTTATCCCTTGAACCATCTCTCTCAGATCTGTACTTCTGAGTTGGTGGATCAATTGTGAAACGCAGTGAGCCATGTTCACTTTGACCAGTTTGCGACTTCACTAAAAATGGTTCAGCTCTACTGGACTCAATCTTTTTTATCGTATGCCTACTGTATGGATCTATATCCTGAGTGTCTTTTGGTCTTGCTGCAGTATGCTCCCTTTCCCCTGCAATTTTGAAATATACATCACTGAAATCTGTGCACTCTGCAAAATAAGATCCTTACAATTTTACCACAAGCTTACAATCCCCTTTCCCAGTGTTATTAACTATGCTGGTTGGTCAAAAAAGTGGCAAACAGTCAACATATGCACCAAATTTCATAATACAAACAAATAAAAATTACTGTTTCTCTCATAAAACTAACGATGAATGCTTGAAATACTTAGAGACATGCAAGCAAACCACAAACCTAATGAAGGAAAGGTGCATAAAATATAGTTAGGTGACATCTAATAAAATAACACCTACTCCCTGAGTATCAAAAAGGAATGAGAACATTTGAAACTAGAACTCAATTGTCTATAAGGTGTCCTGAAGGGCTGGATCTTTTTCCATGTACCCCTTCAGTTATCATTATGATTGCCAGTACAGTTAAATTCTTTATTTCCTTACCGGTTATTCATCAAGTAAATACAAAAAAAAATTCTAGAAATACTTTAAGTATCCACAGTTCTTGAGTTAATTCACAGAAATGCATATTTTTAGAGGATTAAAAAAGGTCAGACATATGTGTAGTGGTAATCCCCCTTGTAAAAAATATTTAAGACATTTATTCAATTCCTGTGCCTTGATCTCAAACAAATATTTACCCAGCACTTACAGCTGTAGTATGCAAGCTAAGTTTAATATTTAAGCCAGGGATATATAAAAGCTTGTATGAGGACTCTAAGCTACTTAACCTTCCCCCAAAGACAGAACCCAACAAAGAATGAGTCGGAAAGCACATATAATTAGCGTCTTTATTTTGTTCAGATGGCTGATAAATAGAAATTCATTTACAAGATCAATTTTCAATTTATTTTCATTTCCAAGTTAGAATCAACACTAAATTCCTAGGTCATATTTTTTGCTTTTGCGGAGGCACATTAGTTCACATAACACATCACCAATTGCTTGGGACTAAAATATTTCATAAGTAATAATTTGTACCCATTGACTGAGTAGTAGGACCAGATGGGAAAATATTTGGTGGGAGGTCATGGTGTAAGGACTGAGTGCAGCAAGGTCCCCACACTGAGTGTCTCCGATTCACACAGTCAGTCATGCTCTCTTTTTAATGAAAAAAAAAGCTTTCCTCAAAGCTTCCACGATGTGCAGATCACATCTGCTAAGTCATATTTCTATTAGGAAAAGTTTTAATTTAAATTATGTGTGAGTGGATGCCATTGTGGAATCATTTTGAGATTTTAAACGTCCTTTGTAGTGCCACTGCAAGAAGTGAAAATATCACATCTTCGGATCTACAAAATTTTCTGGTTAAATGGTAAAATGCTCTCTTTGTGAAGAAAAAAATTTCCTTTAAGCTTTATGATGCATCAATCACACCTATTAAGATATTTCTTCAAGGAAAACTTTTTGCTAATAGCACATGATCCTGAATTGATCGAGATATCTATCATCTTCTGCTATCTTTTGTGGAGTCACAGCTAGAACTGAAAACTTAATGTGGTAGCTAATGGCTACAAGCCAGAAATCACAACAGGAGAAAACTCAACTGTGTTTCAAGTGTAAATGTTGAACGACTGCAGTGGCATACTTTAAAACAACAATAAGTAGCAGCGGGCTACATTGGGTCAAAATTGTGTCAAGATGGGAATTCCATTGTTATGCTCACTCACTCACGTACCCATCTGAAAGACATATGTGGCTTTACCTCGTAAAAAAGGCAGTAGCCACAAATTAGCCATAGTTTTTCCTTGATTTTGCTTTTTTCATGGACCTCAACTTCATCTTTGTGAACAAAATGCAAGAAACAAACTTGGTCAATAACCAGCCATCTAGACCAAACAAACTTGGTAAATAACCCATTGTGCTGTACATTTCAAATCCTCCCAAGAAAGGAAAGGGAAAAAGAACATATTGCATTTGATACATTTTGGAAAAGGACATTTTAATGAAGTAAACCTTTTTTTTTTTTTCAGGTCTTAAAAAATCATAAATTAAAAAAAAAAAAAAAAAAAAGAAAAAACAGATTTTTACCTTTCAATTAAAAAATGAACATTTTTATGGCAATGCTAGGCTTACCTGGCTTTTGGGACAATTTCCTGGTGACTTCCAAAGAGAGCAGATGTTTGTCATCTTGACGCCTTTGTTTAGTTTGTTCAAATTGATCTCTCCCTGACTGGGCAACATACAGCGTAGAACTTTCCTTGTCATCATTGTCTTTACTACATACTGCCTCTGGCAAAGCTCTTAAATCTAGAGTCTTGGATGAAAAAAGTTATTATATAAATCACAACTCTTAGAGCACTCAAAACAACATTCCATTTCAATCACAATCTCCCTTCACATAAAAATTGTGAGGGTGCTAAAATGTCTTTGAGGTTTTTGTTTCTACCATATGAAGGAAAAAATCGATAAAGGTGGGAAAATTCATCAGAGCTCAAACGAACATAAAAGGTGCATGTGCTTTTCAATAACCATTTGAATGGCAAGGAGGACAGGGTTGTAATTGACCACCTCCTTAGTTTATCAATACAAGGAACTTCAAGAAAATGAACGTGGATCTTTGAACAGCACCTTTTCATTTAAGTTATGTTTTTGATTAAACAGATGACATTCTTTGGGCATGGGAAAAGTTATTTACCAATGTCTGTGATGATTATGCAAAACCAAGCGCCTTTAAAGTTTGCAGTGACTCACAACCATGGTTCAACAGTAATACATAATTGAAAATGAACAAATGTTTTAAACCATTTTTAAAAAGCTATTTCAACTAAAGAGCAACATGCTTGGGACAAATATAAAGTCTTCAGGAACAGTATTACTTCGACATCAGATGAGCGAACAAAAGTATTTCAAAACAAGATCAAAGAAGTTAAAAAATCACCCAGGATTACTGGAATATCCTTAACACTGCCACTAGGGCAGACAACATCAAGAATTCAACTATAGGCCTTTTAAAGCAGTCTCACGAAAGCATGTTAGTTAACAACCAGGAGAAGGCTTGAACACATTCTCTGCCAACATTGGAGAGCAACCGGCAAACGATATTAAGGGAACGACAAGTCCAATAAGGGAACGACAAGTCCAATAAGGGAACGACAAGTCCAATAACGGCATAATCAGTCCTATAATGCAGATAATTATGTCTTTCATTCTTTCATTGAAAGAGATATACACTAAATTAGACAAGTTAAAGAAATAACTAATTAAAAGTAATAAATCACCTGGTATTGACAACTTTCCACCGCAACTAACAAAGCTTGCCAAGCCAGCATTAATTGACAGCCCCTCTATGACTTATTCAGAGATGCCAACCTCTGGAGATCTCAAATCTAGAGATTTTTTTTTTTTCGACTAGCATGGCCAAGACCAAATTCACTCATGTGAGCCCCCCCTTAGAAAATTTCTTTGGACCTCCTACCCACCAGCCCCCCTCCCCATCACCTGTGGACCTTAAAATATCAGTGAGCGGGCCAAACAATTTCGTGGAAAAACATGGATCCATCGGTGAGGGACTTCAACCCAGGTTGAATACTCATCCAATCAGACTCTAGCTTCTCTAGGGGTAACAAAGAAGAAACTCTCTTCTTTTTGTAAAATGCAATGAAAAACGTGCATCACGCCAAAAAATGAAGCCCGAAACTGTACTACAAGCATAAGAAGTCAGATGATTTTGGAATTAATGGGAACAAATCAAGCTTAACTCTTAGTTTTTTGTGTGCAACTGATCCAAACCTCCTTTTATCTGGGAGTTTTGGTCACCTGTACAGGAAAGCGGGAGATTAGCGACTGTATCCAGAAGACTCCCAGATAATTTGGGAGAGTTGGCATATATGCTTATTCCAGTACAATAATTAAGGAAATGACATTTGACATCTATTTTTAGCACATGGAAGACCCCATGCTTGACCCCAGTATTTAAATGTGATGATGAGTCAGACATATTAGGTACTGAGCTGCAGGCCTATTTCTAATCTCAGCACACATAGTAAGATATTGGAATCCTGTATTGCTGATCCTCATGCTGATCGTCCATGCTATTATTACTTGCATTAGAGTTACATAACTGTTCGATAATTAACAATTCAAATATTTAGTGCTGAGGAAGCCCAAATGGGAGAAACGTTCACTTATTAAAGGCCACAAGAGAAAAGTTAGCTGTTTCCTCTGTTTATTCTACCTAGAAGGAGGCATCCTGTATCCTTTGGATCCTTTTCCTGGTGGAATCATTGTTGATTAGCCTACATCGTCTACACTCCTATATATATATATATATTCTTAGGGGCTCTTTTGTCAGCCTTGACACTTCACTTTAAAAGTTCAGATCTCTCTCCATTATGGGCTTTATCAAATTTGTTTATCTACTGAATCAGTATGGTAACCTTATGAATAAGTAACCCTATGTATTCTAAACTAAACACATCAGTAAAAAGATTACGTTTAATCCGAGTTTAAAAGGCAATCACAAAGTGAAGGGTGACAACTAGAAAAGTGCAAATAAAGATGGTTATCTGTATTACTAATTAGTTTTGGTAAACTGTGTGTCCAAACTTCAAATTCATCATCTCTGTAACTCTACCACAGCAAGGGCTTATGGAACCTCCAGTTGTTTTTGTCTATCAATCTCATAACTACATCAGAATAACTTAAAAAGCATGCTTTGAGCTCATTGTCATAATTTGCATGTTTTTGCACAAAATTTTTCTTACAAAATTGAATATTATTTTACACAAATTTCAATTACATCAAAAATAAAATCAGTAGAAATTTGACTGATTTCTAGCCAAGAGTTTTCCACACAGCAAAAATAGACAAGTTTTTGTCACCATTTTAAGGTGTTGTATATTTAATTCTAAATAAAGAGCACAAAAACAAAATTTTGACCAGATTTTTTTTCACAGTAACCTTGAAGAACAATGGAAAAATCTTAGCTATAGGATCAAGACCTACATCAGTAAAGTTAGACAGTCTCCCACCCACAGTTTTGGCTCTTTGTGCCCAGTTCACACATGAGATGCAAATGCAAATGAAAATGCTGGGAAACATATGTGTGAACTACCTTAACACAAATGCAAGCAGAACACACAGGTTTCAGTAGTGTAATGCAACCATGGTACAATTCAAAGCAAGATATTGCTGACATCTTATGCTATTTATGAAGAAATCTTGTGAAAAACTCAAGGAAATTTCCTGTACTTTACGACAAAAGTTGTTCAGGATTATAAGAAGATATTTAAAAACTCTTGCTTGCAAAGTTGTGGTCAGAGAAGTATGTCTACGGAACAATTTGTATATTACCAATGTCAACACAATTGTTACCCTTCTCAGAAAATTGGTCAAATGTTTTTCAGTCTCCTCAGAGCTCTGTATAGACGAAAACCAAAACAAAGAGTAATTCCATCGAATTCTGTGACCAAAGCTTTATCATCATCAGCCATCCTGCAAAATACTGACACCGTGGTTTTGTACAAATCATTTTCCTTACATTTGGATTGGAAGTATGAACTTTACATTTTCCTTTAGTTTGTATTTGCAGTGTGCAAATCCGAACCAGGCTTAATTAGTAATCAATATCAATGGTAATTTCTTAACTGATCTGCCTTTCCGCAACTCATTTGCTTCCCTGATTTTTTAACTCTGATTTTTAACACTAGGCCAAGCTGTTCCTTAAGCTGGATCAAGGAAACTCGAGTTTAGTGCTGAATTTGATTTCATATCTAAAAGCGTTAAAAGTAAATTCAGTTGAAATTCCTTTGTCTACAATTGATGGATGTATGTTCTAAACAGAGTTGAGAAAATTTTCCCAAAAACGCTTTTGAACCGAGAAATAAAGAAACCTGGATTAAAATTTAACCCTTGGGTTGGTGCCAATCAGCCTTCGAGGTTCTGTCCTCGTGTACCAGTTCACAAGAGCCGATACAAAAGACCGAACAATACACAACAGCTAACCAATGACTCCTAAACAAAGAAAGAACAATGGTAATTCCCTTGTGAACCGGTAAACCAGGACAGAACCGCCTTCGAAAAACTGGACCCTGGTTTTTAATTAGTGGAAAAGTAAATGCATTTTGATTGCTCCTTTCTTATGATCAATTCAACAGAGAGATAGATGACATCTCAATTAATGTGACAGCATGTCTTATCAACAATCAAGCAAGAAGTTTATTCTAGCTAGTTTCCCTCCCACCCACACCATGGAAAGTTTTGATTGCTTCAATTGCTTATTAGTGTTTGTCATTGATTCCTGATTACGGTACTGTGTGATGTGATAGTGTTGTGTTTTATGCACATAAGATAGATACATCTTATAAACTGTCTGGTCCCAAAACCAAGCCTGTCTGTTGTGTTATTGATTAGAACTTTTGGAAAAATTTTCTTTTCACAATGTCAAGCACTTAGACTTTCTTCGAGGATAATTGTCGATAAATGCATATACTTCTGTATCTCATATATTGTACGCATCTTCCTTTATCTGTGTGTAGCCACGAAAAGTAAATATTTCCTGTAATATGGTAATGATGTAACATTCGAAAAACAAAACTTGTCAAAATGGCACATCGATATTCCCGAGAGTGGAGAAAGAATGAGCTAGTGCAGCTTCTCGCTAGAACACTTCGCTTGGGAACCCTTCCTGGATGGTCCATCATCAATTGTGATTCTCTATCGTTTTCTCATTAAGTTGTTCCTTGACGTCTTTGCTCGCAGAGAACGATCAAAGCGATCAACAATGGTTCGAGTTAAGTTACAACTAATTTCGCATACTTAAGTGATAAATTTTACAGCTTATCTTTGTTTTCCATTTCAGAAACTAGTACAGTGCACTTGAATTGAGATCGACAGCCTCTTGAAATACGTTCAATGGCCAGCCTTTGGCTTACCTGATCGCCAGGATTTCGTTCGCACTCGTAACCTCGACGGATCGCTGTCAAAAAATTAAGCATGCGATCAATTAAATTTAGTTTCGTGATAAATATAGTAAAATGAAAGGAAAAGTACCTACCATGTTCACCTTCAGCGGCCTCTTCTGGCCATTCATCGTCGTTAATTTCAGATGGATCCTTCGCTTCTGCCATATCGTGTTCCCTTTGAAATTCCACGACTAGTAAAAATGGCGCACGAATGTTTTGGAACTGAAAGTGGGGGTGGGGGTGGGGGTGGGGTGGGTGGACGGCTTAGGTCAGACTTTCAATCAATAACACAAACTTTTGTGCAAAGTATTTCTCTCGTAAAGTATCATGCATAGAACTTTTCAGTTAGAAAGAAAGGATGGAAGCAACTACTTTCTAAATTTTAAATGAAGCGGTCAAGAATGTCAAATCATACCTAGAAGGTGACTTGTGTACAACATCATTTTAATCTGAAAACGAAGGCCAGTGAAAAAGCCAAATGAATAAGCCTCGAAAAGCCGCTCATGTCAGAAGACATTTCACGCAATCCTTTATGCGAAAATAAGTGTGAAGAAATTGGATGATAATGGCAAGCGAACCGTTTATTACGAAAGTAAATATAGGGTGAAGGAACCTTGTATCAATTTTTAATTAATTGATTTGGTTCTTTGAAGTGTAGAAATATGAACACTTACATAGAGCCAAAACCATTAAATAACCCTAGAAATGCCACAAGAACTTGATTTAATTCACTTTCATCTTCATTTCAATAAATAGAAATATTCAAATAAATATATATACAATTTAATCATACCTAGGAATAAAAGATGTCATTCTGAAAAATTTCAAAAAACAACAAACATAAACGCTTTTATGCAATTCAATGTTTTTGTTTTTTTGTTTTTTGCTTATCTAAATAATGCTAACAAGCCAAACACACAAATGTAACCTTTTGGCTTACTGGCTTCTAAAATCTGAATTTCTGAACCCTCTCTGATTGTACCATTAATGTACATCTCTAACTTGTAAATTTATGGCCTCCTTATTGATTGACACAACAAATTAACAGCTGATCAATTCCTCAACCCTTAAACTGACAAGACCTGATTGCTAATTCTCCCCCCCCCCCCCCCCCTCAGCTGCTACATAATTATTTGCCTTGTAATCTCCTTATTAGAGTTTGGTGCTAGCTAGATCAAAATTAAAACTTAACTTGATAACTTTTGGTATTCTCCTTACTTGTTTGCCAGAAAACATATAAATATCGTAGGGAGGAGTTGAAGGTCAATCACTTCTGTGAGTTGAAGAGCTAACAAAGAATTCTTTGTGCACACTTTGACTTATTCCAGTTCAGGCAAAGTGATATGGCATAGACCACTTTCATAAATGGCTGCCGGATTAATACTCTTTTGTTTAAATTTAAATTAGCCTTTCTGGCCTCATTCTCTAGTACAAAATTCAAAAGAATACATTATCTCAACCGAGGCCAGAAAGGCTAATTTAAATTTAAACAAAAGAATATTAATCCGGCAGCCATTTATGAAAGTGGTCAATGTCTTAGAGGTAAATAATTGTCACACATCACCAATCAAATTTTCAGTCCCCCAAAGGACTGTAAAACTTGCATCCACACTGAGAGGGAAGGACTAAAACACAAAATTGAAAAAAGAAATTACTCCTCTCATTAAATCATCATATTTTGGGAAAATCACAGCAATGGAATTGATTTGTGTACTTTGAAGTAATGAACATCATGATATTTGGATATACGGCAATAAAAACCTTCGATGTTCTTTGATTTCAATACTTTAATCCACACACTATCCACATGGCAGCCAACCAGTACCACAACAACAACTTTCGCTAGGTCTCACGGGATGCCTACAAACACAATCTTTTCACACTTCCGGTACAATACACTACAAACATGCCTACAGTGGAACCTCGATTTTAACAAAGTGCCAAGGGACTGGGGAAATTGATTCATTATATTAAGAGTCCATTATATCGAAAACCTCAAACCTCCTCTCAACTTATTTGTGGAAAGACAACCACTGTACAGTACTGCACTGCACAGACTACTGTACTAAAGTTGTTGGTCAAAATGTCAATTAAAAACTTCTTCCAATGAGGATTTTCATTGTTGTTGGTTTGTTTCACATTTACCTTTTGTCATGTGTTGACATTTGTTCAAAATATCAGCCGATATCTGTATATGTCTGGGCTTCTGGATTGTGTTTTGCTGTAAAGAGGATTTGTTTATATTGAGGTTCCTTATAGCAAGGTTCTCTAACATACATTTCACGGTAACTTAATTTAGCTGGGCTGAAAATTATTGTTTGTTTCACCAACAACTTTGTTGTATAGAGGTTTGTTAAACTGAGGTTCTACTGTATAGGTTCTCAAGCTAACAATTTTGCTCACACAGTGGAGAGGTTGCAAATATTTAACAAACTATAAGGGACTGGTTCCATCCCACTGTGATTTCTCTTTAGCTGTACAACAGGTATCATGCTGTATTTATGCCTCAACTATAAACTATCTCTAATACAAGACAAACTTACTTGGTTTTTTCACTGGATAGGCTTCACCAGGCTGTTATTTTCTAATTACTTCATGGATTCCACCGCTATGCTTGTGATCTGCCTCAAAGAACTGTTCTCAAAATCAACATCACTACAGAACTCCATTTGGAGCATTTTGTAATTTTCATGTGGTGATGTCCTGCCACTTTTCTCTGACAGTACTTCAACAGAGATTTTCATCCAGGAGCTGGGCTGTATAGAGGGTGTCGACAGACTGGACAGGTGCGACTAAAACAAAACAAAAAACATCGCTTTGATTATTCAAGTTTGAGTTGTTATTCCAGAACAGTGCAATATACCATATTTATTCGATTAATTTTGGACTTTCAGGGTGGGCACTTATTCAAGGCTGGGCGCTTATTAAATTTTCCCCATTTTCAGTAAGTAAAAATGAAACAGTGAAACTAGAGATTGTAAGCCATTAAAGAAATACCGTCCTGTAATAATCAGTACCTGTATTCCTCTTGTGCACTTTTTTTTATCATTATTTTTTTTTTTGGGTTGGGGGGGGCACTTATTCAAGGTTGGGCGCTTAAAAAGTACTTTTTGGGGGTGGGGTGTGTAGGGGTGGGTGCTAATATTCAAGACTGGGCACTTACTAGCTTTTTCTACCCTCAGGGTGGGCACTTATTCAAGGTTGGGTGCTTAATCAAACAAATACGGTAATGCTGTACAACATAAGGTACAACATCACATAAAGCTTTTGTTCTGATCCCAACTCACTTTCAAGCAACATTAGTTTTCCTCCTCTAAGAAGAATTAACACAAAGAAAAAGCAGGAACATGATCAAAACAAAGCAAAGGATAATCACAAGTGGGACTCACAAATCAGAGGCAAGAAGCTACTCACATTCCATTCTGTATCATTGCTATTGCACATTCCCGATGGACTTTGTGGGAGCAAGGTAAAATTTGACACCCACTAAATGCATCCTAGAAAAACAACAACAAAATGAATGAGAACAATGAGAGAATAATTATCTCAACAAAAAGTTAAGAAATTCACAATACAATGTACCAGTAAGGTGAGAATGTGTGAGTATAGAAATATTTGTGGGTAGAAAAGTTTGTTGTGTTCACAGGATTTTATCTTGTGGTGAAAAAGGTTCAAACTATAGTCGACTCCCGATAACTTGAACCTTCAAGGGAATTTGAAAAAGGTTCGAGTTATCGGGAATTCCAGTTATTGGGATTTGAGCAAAAATGACCAGAAATAATTCAGGTTTACATGTTATTTGTTTGCTTTTGTATATTAACATCAACACGTGGTAATCTTAGGATGAAATTTCTTTTTCTTTTCTTGAAAACTTCGTAAAAATTTTCCTCAATTACAGCTTTTCTTTTAAAATAGTCCTAGTGAATCAGTAAATTTGGTTTGACACAAATTGTGAATAAAATCTGTTGATTCTTTTTCATGAAATGCAATAACTTGGGTATATAATGTTTATTGCAATAAATACTCTCGGTCAAAAAATAGTCTTGAAAGGAATCATTTAATTTGGGATGATGATACAAATAAGATTTTATCCTTTCCTCCCTGAGTCAGGCTTTGACTTAATTTAATGTGGCTGTAACTTCTTTGGATAAAACTCATGTGTGTTAAAATTCAAATGTAAGCTGTCAAGCAGCATCTTCATGCTATGTTTTTTGTTTTTGTTGATTCTCCAAGTTGAAATTGAGAGATTTCTTCTCAATTTTGACTGAACACCCTTGGGAGTGAAGGGCTTAATTACAGTTAAATAATTGATTTTTTTAAATTAAATTCTTGTTGTTACTGTAATAATTAATTGGAATGAAGGTATCCCAAACTGCAGACTAAGCAGCTGTTTGTCTTTTTCTGCTGGGCTCGCAGCATTCCAATTTCCAAACGCAACTAAAATAATCCTGAAACCTTTAGCCTACTGATAGATTTATTTCATTGTAAAGCTTAAGCTTAAGAAACTGTGGCATGCATGTGACCAATTCGATTCTCAGGTTTGATTACGCCAAATATCGCAATTTGTACTCACCACAACCTTTCAGAAACTGTAGCTTAAATTATAAATGGCCGCTCGACCCTTGTACCGGCCAGTCGATATTACTGTTACGTTGTCCCTTCATTTAACTTCACGGCGCCAATGTCTTGCTTTTCACTAAATAAAACACACGCGCTATTCTTGTTTTCCCATTGAACAACGGTAAAACCCATCTTTTGCAAAACAGTCGAGAAAAGAAATAACTTAAAGCACGAACGACCAACGGATGAAAAGTACATTCAAAGATCAGCGCCAAGTGGAATTTTCTTTGTTTCGAATTACAGATATGATCACGTGGATATTTTGGGAATTGTCATTGGCTTGTAAAGAGTCTGATTGCAGTCGTAAGAGTACGCGCAAGTTTTGACTGATAGACGATGTTGACGATGGTTTTACCTTGGATCCATGTTCTGAAGATGATCTAAGTAATGATGTGAACTCACTCTACGTAGAAATAATCGAGAAGAATCGAACATACTACAAATGCAAGATTTGTGGCCGAAAGCTGTCGAGGAAACAAAGACTCGAAACCCTGACTTAAGTTGTGTTCACGGCAAAGGTGAGAAACAACAGAAGAAAATCACTACAGTATTAATTATTTTGAATGTGATTACAAACGTGCTTTACCCTCACTATTATGACAGATGGATACCACCTTAGGAAGTATAACAGCTACCAAGATGATCACAGTGTACCAGTACCTAAATCAACGAAGTTGGACCGTAACAAGCGTTCAGCATTGACCCATGCTGATTATGTGTATATGCATTATGATTTTGGCACATCTCCGGACATGAGACATTTTGCATCACAATAAAAACTTTTATGACTGGAATCCAAGAGGCCTTTGAGGTTAGAAAGCAAATCTGTGATATGAGTACATTGGAATTTAAATTGACAATTTGCACTCAATGTAACTGACTGCTGCTTTAAGAAAAAATGCATATTAATGTTAAGATTTACTAAAACTTAGTTTAAATAATAAATTTCACGATAAACATGTACAGGTATATACACCTCTTGGTATATTTTGTTTAGCATATCTTTTATTGAACCAGTTTTAAGCCTCTAAAATTACTCCTTGTCTTAAAACCTTCACATTCAAGGTATTGAGAATTTCTTGGAATTATTTAGATTTCAGGGTTATTTAATTCGCCTCAAATTCAATTCTCAGAAATTCCCAAGAATTCCACCCTTACTAAGTATGTATAGCTGAGAATTCCAAGTCCTCACAAAACTGGAACCTTCCTTTCCCATAAATTCCCAGTAATTCCAAGCTTTTCAAATCAGAGCTTGTTTGCATAGTTGAAAATGATTGAGAATTCCTCACAAAACTGGAACTTTCCTTTCCCAGAAATTCCCAGTAATTCCAAGCTTTTCATATCAGAGCTTATTTGCATAGTTGAGAATTTTTGAGAATTCCTAGGAATTCCCAGGAATTCAGTTCGCAATGGTGCTTCAAAATAAATTTAAGGTTTTGGACAACAGTGTTTTGACTTATCACGTATTGACAGACACGGTTCGAGTTATCGAGGGTAAAATCATATAGAAAATGACCTGAAGGGAAACGAAAATTGGTTCGAGTTAATATTGAGGGTTCGAGTTACCGAGGGTAAAATTACAGTGAATGTAGGATGGAAATCCATGGGAAATCGATTTTGGTTTGAGTTTAAGCGAGATGTTCGAGTTATCGGGAGTCGACTGTATACAAATGGTATGAAAAATGAAAAACAAGATAATGAAACAACACATCTTCATTCAGGTTAACAGCTCACCTCTAGACAGATGCAGCATTCATCATGGCCAGAGTCGGGTCTGCACTTGTGTTTCCCTTGAAGCCGTTTGTCAAGGCATACATTACACACATCACAATGAAATGACTTGTCTTTATGTATCCTAAAAACACAAAAACAAATCAATCAATATTTCCTACAGCAGTTGTTTTCAGTTAATAGATATGCAAAAAGTGACTGTAATATGATTATGTTAACAAGGTCAACTATTTGGAGCTTGACAGGTATGCTAAGTCAGTAGCCATTGTCAAAAGTGTGGGTTAACTAAATTTCACATAGATCCTAGTGTTTAAGAGCAGTTTTTGTGGTTGTTGTCTTTCAGTCCTACATGTGAGTGACTGGTATCTGTAATTTAAAGGATTACCCCTACATGTACCTTTCAGGGATTTTCTAGTCAATATTCCATCTGGGGCTAGTGAAAAAGTCAATATTCCATCTAGGGCACAGTGAAAGTGAGGCAGCTAATTACTCTCAGTCAACACAGCCATTTTACAATGAACTTCCACATATGAGTTTGGGATAAACAGTTGTGGCCAACATGATGAAAGAGTGTTTCTCTTAAATTTTGTTGCATAGGGAACTTACCTGCATATCCCACATTTATCACAGTGATAAGGGTTTTTGTCTATGCTGGTGAAATGTTTGCAGATTCCACAGAAATATGCCGACATTTTTGCTCCACAGCTACGACATTTGGCACTGTCTTCAGCAATCTGAAAAGAGATGAAAAACTTGCTGTTATTGGTGATTGGGAAATCATTTGCCTCGACTTAAAAACCAAATTGTACTGTTAGTATTTACTTATTGTATCAGCTTGAATGATGACTACAGAGTTTGTGACATAAATTACCTCATTACTCCATCACTTTTGTTTCTTTAGCAAACATGGCAAAATGAAGACATTTTTGCCCCGATTTGACACCAATTTTAGTTGCAAATTTCACAGCCTATTGTTGGCAGTCATATACAAGTAGCAAGAAATAATGTCTTTATCCCTCCATGTTTATGGACTACAGTGCACATGTCTGGTCTGAAGTAAATTTTCACAAAAGTGAAAGAAATAAAAATAATTTTATACAGTCAATGATCATGATGTAAAATGATGTAAAAAGTATTCAAGTACCTCTTGTTCATGATGACAATAGTTGCACTTAAGGTGAGTCGCATGACTCGCTTTAGCTTCCTCATTGTCACATTCTTTAGAGTTGTTATGGCAACGGTGACAGGAATAGAAGTTGGTACAGCAAGGAAAACGTACTCTACAATGACGTTGGTAATGTTCACAGAGCCACAAAGACTGTCCAGTTACTGGTTCCTGCTGTTGAGGCCATCCTCTGGTTTCCTCTAGCTCTCTTGCCTCTCTTTCTCTCTTCTTCCGTGCTCTTTCTGCTCGTATTTCACGCTCTTTTCTCTCAATTTCTCTACCAAACTCTTCTCTTTCTTCTCTTTCCCTAAGTACTCTTTCCACCATAGCACATGCCTCCTCCACACGCTGTTCCAATTCAAGCAAGGAGTTGTCAGTTGACTCCACTGATTCAGTGCCATAATTTCCATTTGGTACTGAACCTCCAGACTGGCCAAAACTTTGATCATGATCTCCTCCTGCATTAGCACCAGATGTTAAGCCAGAGCTTGAAGAATTACTAGTTCTATCTACTTCTCTAAAGGTTCCAGAGGCCAAATGATTGCCAACTGTGTTTGATATGCTGCTTAAGTTCCTTTGTCCAGATGAATTCACACCATTCCCAATTAGCGAGACTGCTGACAAATGAGTATTTCTACCAGATTCTAAGCCTGATGAACATTCGCTGTCAGATCCCTCAGCCCTTGCCACTGAAGATACATTTTGTTGGTTACCATAAATTTGAGTATTACCTGGTGAGGTTACCAGTAATTCTAAATTTGTGGTTGAGGATCTTTGCATTTGCAAAGGCTCTGATGTTGTTTCAGTGAATCCAAAAGTACTCTGAGTATTGGAATGTGGCATTTGAGGTCCTGTAGTTCCCAGAAAGCCAGAGGTCAATCCTGAACCAGCAAACCCTGGCTGCAGAAAACCACTCCTTTGAAAAGATGTAAAATGACCATCTTGGAGTAGTTGAGGTTCTCTTGTGTTAATTGAAAAGTCACCACCCGAGACAGTAGGATTGAATGAGTTGAAATAACTGTTTTGGCTTGTATTAGCTCCAATACAACTGTATGAGGGTCCAGGTGGAGGTAAATAATCACCATTTAAAGCGCCACTTAAAGGGAGGCCATCTTCATCATTTACTCTGGTATATGCTTCACTATTCAGAGGAAATATGGAAGAATATGGTTGGTAAAATGGATCTGACCTTGTAGCAACCTGGCAGTCACAAAGGTATGGTTTTGCTTTGTTGGGGTCAATCATGTTCATCATGCTATCCATATCCTTAGCCAACATCTCCTCTGCATTGTTGTAATACAGACTTTCATGAAGATGTTTGTCTTCAGAGTGTCTTGCCAAGAATGCGTTAACCACTCCCTGGACCACAGGTTCCCCAACTTGTTGGGGAACCAGGTCAACCAATGAGGAGAAAAGTGAAGAAGAATCTGAAGTACTGTCCTTTTTTGGGGTTCTGTCTCTTGGTCTGGCCCCTAAATGCTCCCATTTATGTGACTGATTGCTAACATAAGAATCAGCCTTATCTACAGCTGAGTCTTTTTGAGGAGTGATCCTTGTATATGAAACACTTTGCATCTGAGTTGCATTCTTTGATCTAGCCCCTACATGCTCCCATGTATTAAACTGATTGCTTGCACAAGAATCAGACAGAACATGAACTGCACCCTTTGGCGAAGAGATCATTGTGTGTGATACATTTTGCTTCTTGGGCATGCTTTCAGATGAGAGAAAATCTTGACCTATACCTGATACATTTTTTAGCTTAAAACTATCTTGGGCTCTACTCGAAGAACAACCAGGACCATCAATGATGTCCACAGTATTACAGTGCTGAACCAAATAGGATCCATTTACTGCACCATCACAGATGCTACTGGAGCTATTTAAGTCTTCTTTTCCTCCTTCCACTTTAGCAGCACCCCATTCTTTCACTTCTACACTTGCAAAACTTTGATCCGTCAGTGATAAAGACACAGACCTTTCTTGCTTCTCCTCTCCACCACTTGTTGTATCACAAGAATTTTCCCATGCCTTCAAAGCATGATGATCAGAATTTAAGCTGACTGTTGGTGCACCACAGAGTGAATCCTCAGTCAAAGATTCCACATACACAGCAGAGCTGGATGTACACTGTGAACAGCTTGAAGCCAAACCACACCTTCCACTTGATGAATCAGCATAATTAATATCTACCAAAGAACTTGAGTTATTTGAATTAACTGGATTAGGAGAGGAAGTTGGGCTATCACCACTATCACAAAAGTTTCCACCAGAAGGGTTGCCAAAATGGAACTTTTCATCAATATCAGCACTTTCAGAAATTTCTCCACTTTTTTCCACTTCATTTGAAGTTCTCTCATCTATGCCACAAATTCTTTCAGATGCTTCATAGCCCTGATTTCTTTCTTGAGGTGAATGGCACTCTCTTGTAAATAATTCATCACTGTTGTGAAAATGAGTAATAAGTTTCTCAACAAGGTCATAACGATGGATTTTTTCCAGAAGACATTTAACATAAAAACATGACAACTCTCCTTTGTATTTCAATTCTTTAAATAATTCAGAACCTTTCCTAATCCTAGCAAGTCTGTCACTATCAACTTTTGGTCCAACAAGCAACTTAATTCTGAAAACCTCTGATTTTGATAGTAGTTCTGATACCTCTTCAGTAATATATTCCAGAAGAAGACCTGCAGAAAGAAGAATTGTATAATAAACATAACAGGTACAATGGCAGTTACTATACATGCAATACCCATAAAAAATTCAGGATTGACGTGGACAATCTTACACCAATGAAACATTTTGAATGGTGTTCACATATTCAAATGGTATTGAATAATGTTAAATAGTATGAATAGTGCTTATAATAGCATTGAGTAGTGTTAACAGATGTTCAAGTGTACTCATTTCCCCATTGAGGTAAGCAAAGAATATATGGATAATGCACAATTAAGCCCAAAATTAATAGGCAATGTGAGAATTTTACAAAGGCACGGTTTACTGAGATTTGCAGTTTTCCCACTTGAATTTGACATGTGAAATACTGTTTAAAGGAGTCCATGTCATGAATGAAGTTTTCTAAAAAATGTGTGCATGAAACAGAGTTGGACCCCCCCCCCCCCCCAAATTTGCTACTCTTCATGGTTATGCACCTTATCAAAGCCATCATACTGAATTAAAGATTAAAAACAGGGTCCTAAAGATCAGCCCTAAACTACTGTACACTTTAGGAATCTTCAAAGGAACCTAAATTAGTGCATTGGAGCATGGGAACTGAAAAGAGATTTGGAAAAAACCTTCAACTTAGCTACTCTCTATTTTTAACAGGGCTAACTCAAAAAGTTTTTAAAGAACATTGAGATATTATGAATTTTTTCAAGTAACAACACAGTAGTCAAGCTTTTGGTTAAAAAAATTACATTCTGTACCATACACAAAGTTTCTCCGACATAAATTAAATTGTACCTGAATTGTCAAAAGGAAATGCTGTATCAATTTCTTTCCCATCCAAATCAAAAGAGGCACCTCTGACTGTACTGGGTTTAATCTGCTCACCACCATGTTTAGAAAATGGCTGATAAATCTTGGTGTAACGTTTATTTTTGCCTTCAAGAAACAGCTGTCTTCCCACCTCAGCTTGAAGTCCTTGTATTTCTTCTTTGATTTGAGTCACATACTCTTTCAACTGCATGATTTCTTCCTCTTGTTTACGACAAAGATCCTGATAGAATGTAATCTCATCTTGGGACTGTTTTAGATGTTCTACATATAATGCTTTTGTATCATGCAACTCCTTCTCCCTTCTCTGATAGAATGGGCATGTGCATGTGAACTGTTTACTTTGTTTGCACTCTTGGTCCCTTTGATCAACACCATCTTCCAAAGCCATTGTTTCTGTATCATGAAGACTATCCTTTAACATTAAACCTTCTTCATTTCTTGACTTACCATCACAGTCTGCCTGTAACCTTGCTGAACTATCAAACAAAGGCTTAGAACAAGCATATTCTTCTTGATAAGCATTTTCTGTCAACTCAGTGGATACCTCTTCACTTGCAAATGGTGATACCCTTGGGAGAGAATCTGGCTTTTCATGTGGACTTGAAGGACATGAGTTTAGAGATGATGCTGATCCAACTGCTGATAGCAAAGATTTGTTAAGTTGCTCTTTATCAATGGAATGAGGGGCTGATAAATCACCTTCAGATTTGAATTCATTTGAGCAGTGGTCAATCTGCTCAAACTGTTTAGCACCACAGTTTTCTGTCTCCAAACTGTTTTGTAATGGTTGAACCTTATCTACAGGAAAATCTTTTTCACTAAGCAGAATAACCTTATCGATTGCTGAGGTATCTTGTTTCAGTGCATCTAAGGCCTCTCTTGTCAGTTTTACAAAGTAATCAAAGTTTTTCTTATCGATCATTTCAGTTTTTATACTTTTAATTTCATTTCTTAGTAAACGCAGCTGATCTACTGCTAAAGCTATTGTCTCAGCTGAATTTCCAGAGGGGCTTTTAATGTTTTCATGAAATTCTCCTTTGAGAGGAAGATTAACGAGTCTCTCAAATAAAGAGCACCCATCCACTTCTGCTTCAAGAATGGCTTCATATGGATCTATAGAGTCCAGTTCCTTGCAAGACTGACATGCACCACCACATAATTCTACCTTGTTTCCATTTATTGGAAGAAGAAAATTTTTAAAAATTTGAGTACTATCCATGTTCTTCCATAAAAAATACAAGATTTTTTCCACATGACGTTCAATGGCAACAAGGCTGGAGTACATAAGATGTTCAGGAGGAAGTACCATTGTTTCAAGAATATCAGGATTGTCCTGTAATTAATGATTCACTTTCCTTATGCGCCTGAAATACGTAGGAAAAAGAGAAACAAATTAAACAAGGTTAGATAGCGTGTAACCGCTTCTGTGAAATGAGAAAAAAAATGGCCTTAATAAAGTTATTGTCAACACACAATAACAATCATTCAATCGATACTATTTTTTTTTTATTTAGGTTGTTGATTCACACAGTTACAACTGTATAACTAAAACTATTGTGTTACTATAGTAGGCTGCACAAAGGGTATAGTTACTAAAACAAGGAATTACCTGGAAAGAGCTGGAATGAGCCAGAATGAGCTGGAATGATCCAGAACAAGCTGGAAATCAAGAATGACCAAGAATGATCCATAAAAATGATTTTCGATTGAATTTGTCTCCATATACTTGATTTTAACTTGCTAAACAAACTCTTTACATCCTTCCACCATTTTCTCACTCAGTTCAAAAAGGCTGATGGGATAGTAGCCACAGGAAGTCCGATACAATATTTCATGCTGGCGGCCGAGTTGAATTCTAGTGGAAAATTGTGACGTGGAATGGTGCGAGTATTCGTGGATTTTAATAAGAAATGAACTGGAATTTCCAAAGTTTTTGCTGAAAATGTACTTCAGTTGGCTTTGACATGAACTATTCTGCATTTTTTTTTCAAGCTTACACCAACAACAACAACACCTCACAGTCAGTGTTTGTCATAATGCCCTATGAGGTCATTTGCATTAGAAATATTTTATCAGGCTTCCTGTGGCTAATATCGCATCAGCCTTTTCGAACTGAATGAGAAAATGGTGGAAGGATGTAAAGAGTTTGTTTAACAAGTTAAAATCAAGTATATGGAGACAAATTCAATCGGAAATCACTTTTATGGATCATTCTTGGGTCATTCTTGGTCATTCCAGCTCGTTCTGGTTCATTCCAGCTCATTCCGGCTCATTCCAGCTCGTTCTGGTTCATTCCAGCTCATTCCGGCTCATTCCAGCTCTTTCCAGGTAATTCCTTGTTTTAGTATAACTACCCTGCACGAAGGCTGATGTGAACTTGCAAAGAGTGGGTGATGACTATTAAAGCAAAAAATATAGACAAATGACCACCCAGGGTTGTAATAAACTGGCAGTCTAAATCCCCCCAGGCATCAACGAACGCTTTTCATTCCACTAATTTATTCGTGTTTTTCTTGTTGCCATGTTCCCACCAGTCACGTAGCTCCTTTTTCTGCCTTTAAAAGCACACACAACCCACAATTCCTGTATTCACTCCAATGAAGGGCTAACGCTCGAAACGTCAGCTTTTATAATTGTAACAGTGGCCAATTTACCATTTCAACTTTGTTGATATATTCAAATTATATTGTACTACTACAGCTGTACTACATCTAAACAGTGGGTCAAGTCATTCTAATAACAAGCTTCCCACAGAATCCAACTTCAATATCAAATTGAGAATAGTTATGTGTAATCAAACTGTACATGAAGAAAATGTTTAATCGAATATAAAATAAAAATTTTTTTAAATCTTTCTGATAGGTGCACAGTACTATGTAAAATATATGCAGTAATATTATCTTAGTTTTTTGAATGAACTAAAGCACAGCTGGAAATCAACAACTTTCAAATTCAAATCGATGCAAAAAAAATTTAAAGTGCACCTATACCCGAAAATTTTTCGCTTAACGAAATAAGTGTATTTTTTGGAGTATTTCTGTGCAAGAATTTTTTTATTTGCTCAAATCTTCAATTTTCTGTGTCCAGTCAAAATACGGAAAATCAGCCGCCATCTTGGCTTATGACTGAGTTCAAAGAGGAATGGTTCTAGCAGGTAATGTGACGTCAAATCGAGAACATGATAGTCTGCATTTCACTCATTTTCACTTGTTTGGGAAGGTTGTGGTCGATGTTGTCCGAAAATATGCCGACTAAGTGTGTTGTAGGAGGATGTAGAAACATACGAAATTTGCAAGAGCCTGTACGTATCGTGCTTCATACATTCCTCATACAACACAGTTAGTCGGCATATTTTGGACAATATCGACAAAAACCTTCCCAAACAAGTGAAAATGTGTGAAATGCAGACTTTCGTGTTCTTGATTTGACGTCACATTACCAGAACCATTCCTCTTTATAAACTCGGTTGTGACCCATTAGATGGCGGCTGATTTTCCGTATTTTGACTGGGCACAGAAAATTGAAGATTTGAGCAAATACAAAGATTTTTGCACAGAAATACCCCCAAAAATACACTTATTTCGTTAAGTGGAAAGAAATTTTTGGGTTTAAGTGCACTTTAAATGTATTGAGATTAACAGGAGGGTGGCCAATCAACCGGCAAATGAATCAACATTGTGACTCAAAAGAATTAAAAAAAACCATGGAGTCCATTTCAGAAAGAGCATTGTTTGGTATAAAAATGTTTCCTCCAGCTTACCAAGGGGTCGTGTCAACAAAGAGGAAAATAGTTTTATAAAATTTTCTAATGTTTGATTCAGACAAAAAATTTCAAAAATAACTTTCCAATTTACAGGCAATATAAAGCTACATAAATTATACTTCTCAGGGAAAATACAGTTGAACTTATTATGCTCATTCACCAACAGGAAATGGTGGGATGACTTCTTAAGACAGGTTCCACAGAAAATGGGTCAAGTGTGATGAAAAAAAAAGGCAATTTATAAGCCAAAATTGGTCACCTAACATATGGTTTAAATTCAAAAGCTTGCTGAAAATGCATGGATTCTTGGTTGGTAGAAAACAACAAAACTGTGGCTTAACAGCACAAAAAGAGAACAATACAGCAGAATTACTGAAAACCATTAAATAACAGTTGGACCTCTAAATCTTAGCTATCACAAATGACTTGTGTGAAGTTTGTGTGTAATATTTGACCTAATGCTTTTGAGGAAAAAGATAGTCTGCAAGGCAATGAGCACATTTCAACTGAAACTACTGAAATTGATTTAGCATGAAAAACATGGAGTAAATTTTACTTGAGAGATCAGTCTTATAGTTTAATGTGAGTGACTCTGTTTTAAGTGACAATTAAATACAGGTGGAAGTTGATCCACACAGGCGGTTGAGACTCAATCAAGTGTGACCATGACCATAATAGAGGTGATTAATTAAATTGAAGCAAAAAATTTCAAGACTTTGACAACTGAATGCTTAATACAAGGTGACTGCTATTTATAGTACCCTTCAATACAGTTTGATTGTTCAAGATGATAACAAATGTCACTTATCTCACATCCTTTAACGAAGAAAAAATCAAGTTAAAGATGCACACAGGATTTAAAATCAATCTTGGCATTAAATTATTTCTCCTGCAGTCAACACAGCTCTAAATTTGCTTCTCAAACACATCCTTCTGTGTCTATATAAGGGCTGTGTCACACTAGAGCAAATTCAAATATTTTCCAAATTTTTCACAAACCAAATATTGGCAAAATTTTTATATAAGCAAGCGGATATTAATGTTAAGAGCTGACGCTTCAGTGTCATCATGACACCATTCTCAAGGCAAAGTGAATAAATAATGCAAAGATTTGATTTCTATGGTCTCTACATATTAGCATGATAACAAAGGATCACAGATTGTTCAAGTGAATAACTTTGCGTGAATCAAGTCCGTTTGCATGTTTAGGGATGGTTTAAGTTTTCTTAAAAAAAAGCAACTCCTTAATTAGTCGATCAAATTTGTTAGGACATTTAGTTAAAGCACATGAAATTGTTCTGAAAGACAAGGTGGTAATTAAGTTCGAGTTATGTTTGCCACCTCCATGAACATGTTGGTGGACACAAACAAAAATTGTCGTCAATTTGTAAACATTATTTTTGCAAAATTGTTTTTGATCAAAAATTTTTATACTTCCACATTTTGGCAGCAGTTGCATCAAACTAAGATACTTTGCCTGAAACTTTTCTAATTGATTTGTATGTCAATCACGTACCTTTACACTCTTAACATAGAAAAAAAACAGTTGTGCAAATTGCTACAGAGGAACTGATCCCTTAGTCCTGCTGATCTTTTGCATTTTGATTAACACTTGTGCCACTTAATCATGCTTTAATACTAGCAAAGGTAAGACAATTTCTTGTTCAAGCAAATTCTGTTCACCAAGTTGCTGCCAAAGGTACTCAAATTTGTTCTCCTCCAATGAAAAAGGGTCAGATACTGCCATTGCCCACCAAACTAGACTAGTGGACTCATCTTGCATATCATGAAAGCTAAACGGTTAAAAAAAAAACATGAGTGTTTGCTTTGCCAAAATTTGGAGGTCTCTGAGGCAGGACATTGGATCCTTTGAAGATTGACAAAAATTTGGTGATTTGCAAAAATTTGGCAAGCTTTTCAAATTGGAGGTTGCTCTTATTTTATGTTTCCTGTCAACATATTTTTTGCTTAAACAAACAAAAAAAGCCCTAGTGCAACCCAGGCCTATGCTTCAAAAAGTCTATAAAATCATCTGTTTATGATGCCATGTCACTGTTACACTTCTTTGGTACCACTAGAAAATATCCACTGAAGCATAGAATGTGCAATTCCTGTCTTTGCTAGTTGTACTAATTGCATTTTCTAACAAAAAACAATATCGTCATTGATTTTTCAATCTAGGTAGGATGTAGTGTATTGCTTTGTTTTATTTTTCCCTTTTAAACTAATGCACTGTTCATCATGTGAAATGACCCAGAAACATTTAAGACTGTTGTATCAATTACAAAGACAAAAATTCAGTAGTTGTGCATCTTATTATGTTTCTGCTGTCATTAAGTATCTTAATCTCATAATATCACACAAATGTGATAGTCAGGAGTTGCAGTTGTGTGTGATCTATAGGGCATATTTTTCAATGAATTTGACAGATGTCTCACTAGATTTATTTTGGTCAGTGTCAGCCACTTGATTCACAAAGAATATAATTTCTGTGAGACAATATTGTAATTGGCATAAACACCAAGGACTGATCATCAGGACTGTGCGTTTGCTCCGATATTCAATTGTTTCATGAATAATAAAGTTGTTTCCTCATAGTAGTTCCTAGAAACAGAGAATCGCCTAACAAATAGCACTGCTGACGTCAAACACACTGCCATAGAGATAGTCCATAGGTCTTACTTTATTGGTTTATGTCTTGGTTAAACATTGTAGAAGACAGTACATCACAGTGGACAATAAGCTTCAAAACAGAGAAATTAAGACACTTCCCTTTTGGGTTCATCAGCAAGGCCACAGCTAGTGAACTCAAAGTGGGGTGGAAATTCACCCTCGTCACAGCCAAGAAGCAATGGAATAATTTTTGAATGAGGGGTATGTGTCTAGTTAATCTGGTTCTTAAAATTAATATGTGACAACTACAAAACGTAATATAATTTCAGTTATTTTGCTCTGAAAATTCTTGTTTACCAAGATACTCGGAGTTCACTTGTGATATAGCTTTACAGGTCTGACAAAGAAACATATAACAGGCCACAGCACACAATCCTTGCTTACAATCATGGGGAAATCATACGGTTTGAGCGGCCGCTAACAAGTACATGAGGTCTAGCTAACCTTCCGTGCCGTTTGTGCAATGTCGAAATAGTTGCATTAATGGAGATAAATTATATATTTTCCTCTTTTCTTTAGGATCCATCTAAGGATTAGAAGAAAAGTGAGCAGAAGCAAAAGTAAACTTTGCGGTTTTGGTGATATTAACAGCAAACGTAATTTTTTAATTTGTAATATAGCGGACCTGCCAAATTAAAGCTTCCCATGTGAACATCGATATCTGCAGATTGTAAGACATCATTTCAAATGTGCAACGCGGGCGCGGGCTTAGCTTTTGCATGTTAAACTGAATCATCATTTGCTTCGAGCGAAATACATTAAAATACAAACGCAAAATTGCGCTGAAGTGGGTGGACTGGTTTTCGTGTACACAGCTATACCTGGCACAAATGTGAATAGCTTCGGGTGTTTCGGCAAGGCGCTTATTGTTTTACCCTTACCCTAGCTAATTAACACTTTACGTTATAATCGAAATAGGACTTGTTGTTTACGACAGTATCGTCCATATATCTTTTACGTAAAAATAATCAAAAACAATTTTTCTCAAGTTTGGCTTCAATTTCTAGGTCAACTTCGCCAACTCTTCCGATTCTTTTTGCAAACAGAGCTCGGGTTTAACAGTCAACAACAGTTACTAGGCTGATTTAAATTTAATTAGATCGTTCAGTGAACACTAAATACTGGCAGAGTTGAGCGAAGGTTTTAGTAAAACATTTACCTTCTATGGACTCAATTAAAATGTTTTCCCAGAGCTTTGGCTTTGCAATACCTCGTTGTAAAGGTTTGGTTTGTGCACTCCACTCCTTCACCCCACACAACGCTGTTATTTAAGATTTGAGCTGCTATGCTATGCATGACAGAGGCCAGTCTTCTTCGCAGCCGTTGCGTGACGAGCCCAAACAACAGCTGCGAAGGAGACTACCAAAGCTAACGACGAAGGGCTAACGCTCGAAACGTCAGCTTTTGTATTCGTTGCGGTGGCCAATTTACAATTTCAATTTAGTTGATATAACCAAATTACCTTCTCGGGACTAGTCTTACAAGGACGATTAGACTACAAATTACAAATGAATGACACTAAAGGTGTTCTTGTTTTCTGATGTTGTTTTTTTGACTTACCAGCTTATCAGTATCGATTTTATCGCTTTTTTGTCGTTGCGCGGATCCCCTTTTGAGTCTTGCGCGAGAAAATTGACTACGTTAAAACAACAACAAGATGGTTTCTATAAAAATATCATTCATACAAACATTGATTTTTTCGTACAGACGTTTCCTCTTCGAAGGAAGGAAAAGGTACAGGTGGTGTGGTCTGTGGTCTCTTCATGCGGTTTATGTCTGGAACAGATGGCAGTGTAGGGGAACAGTGATAGATTTCAATTTTGCTTTAAGAAAAAAAAAAAAAAAAACAGTGGTGATTTTTCTTTCTATCGTGATTTGTGGGTTCGACCGGTTTTCCACAGGATCAATCTTTTCAGAATTTTGGCTGAATGTATGTTTTTATCAGCATTCTCTCCTCGGTGAAGTCCATCGCGCGAATCGAAAAAAAAAATTGATGTTTGCGAGCCGCACGTCGCTGTGGGAGTGAAATGTGAGAGTGAACTCTGGGAGTAAACACTGGGTGTGAACTCTAGGAGGGAAGTCTGGTGCATCACCTTGTCCGAAAAAGAGGGACTGCTCGTTTTCAGTCAGTTAATTTAAAATTTATTGCTAATAAGTACTCGATAAGTGAACCCTTTTATTATCATGCAACAATCAAACAAAAAATAATGTAGTTAAGCATTGGTCATTCAGGTTTTAGACTTTTGTACACCGTTGTCACCGATCACAACAGAAAAATTTCATGAAATGCAAGAGCGTATACAAGCAGTTCAACAATTTGGACAAACAATGATTGTCACTGCAAAGTAAATAGATTATTTTATAAGTGTTTTTTCTAATGGTAAGTTTCGATCGTTTCTTAATGTTTTTAGGAGCATCGAGGACGATGCGCACTCTGAGAAGGGAGGCGTGTTATGAAGTATTTAGTTTATAATTAGTTAGTCAGTTACATCGGTGTGATTTGGCTTTTCGCTTGTATTTAGAATGTAGTTACTGTAAGGGTCAAATTCCGTGGTTATTTAGGTTTTTGAAAGCTTTAGCGACGAGTTTCTGAATTGTGATACTGTTGCCTAACTTCCATAAGTATACGTGCTTAGTTTGTCGATTGACCTTGACTTGGACCCACACGAAAGTTTTTGTTTGGCGAACGCAGTCAGAGGTTGATTCATTTCATCGGAAGCATTACAATTAAGTCCTGTGTTGCTCATTTCGAAAATCAGTCTCGTGAAATTGTTTGGTTTGGCGTTCGAACAACAAATGTTTAATCTCCCAAGGTCAGCCAGCTGGCGTGCCCACCCATATCTGTCGATCAGAAAAAGTGAAAATATAAGCATGGTCCTTAGAGCTTACTTAGTTGGGAGAGAAGAGAGCAAGGTTTGGAAGAATGTAAACAGTGTACAGAAGAGTAGAGTCAAAATTCTGTGGTAAAATAAACTCTTTGAAATGAAAGGCATAAGTCAGTGAGAACTAGTCAGTAAGGATCAAAGTGTAAGAGCATGTCCAATCAGCTTTGGATAAAAGCCGCCCTCAAACGAGCGTCGCACTTGCGGCGCGAAAAACCAAACAAGCGCCGCGGCGCTAATTCCAATAAATACAGTATCCGTGCTGAATTGTGTGACATACAGAGGATTACTGTTGGAGCTTAGGCTACATTAGGTCATGTAAGCATTACATTTCAAGATAAGAAAGAGAATTCTTTAGGGTTTGGCAGAGGAAATGAACACCATTCATAACAAAAATGTTTCGTCTTAAAAAAGGTGTGGGTCGCACTTGGGCAAAGTTTTCATCTTTGCCGGCAAAAAAATCACAGAAAATTTGAAACCGCAACCGGAAAGCAAACTTTTGGTTTCAACTATCAGGGGAGTTTGACTAATGGTCGTGGGTGTGACGAAAAGACAAACACGCAAATTTATTTTAACCTTTAGAAAAATGTGTTGTAACGGGGCTTAATTTTCGTATGACCATCTTCATCGCTCTTTTTTTTATGGATTTGTCCTTGACCTTGCTTAGGATTCTCAACAGGAAGTTCTGTTTAGGTCGTAGCTCTCGCAGACTTGTTTTTTTTTTTTTTTTAGTGCTTTGTTGATCATTTCGAATTGTGAAATTGTTCGAGTCAGCGTTCAAAACATGTTTACACCGCATAGGCGACGAGATGGGGGGCCCTCGAAACAATATTCCCCCCCCCCCCGACGTTTTGGCGCCGAAAATATCACTAACGCAACATAAAAATTGGCAAAATATTCAACCTCGTGATTTTTTTACAAATCCTTATATCAGCATCGCGCTTGGCGAAATAATGTTGTAAACCTTCTCTTTGAACAACTCCGGCCTGTGTTCTAGAAGCTTATCAACTGCAGCAATTCTTCATTAAACTGGACGGAGCGTCCAGGAAATTAACTATGATTTAGTTTTGTGTGCGGGGCCAATCGAATGCGAAACTGAAAGATTTCATACTGCCAGAGAAATAAAAGTAAGTCGAAAATCGATTACGGACACATTCGAAACCGTAAAGATTGCAAAGACGTCTTCTTGTGCCAACGAACAACGCAAAGGGCTTTTTTAGGAATCTGAGTATAGGGGTATGCACACGACTGAGTGAAAGATAAGTCCCCCCACGTTTCAAGAGGGGGCCGCCGCCTCTGGTCTGCTACGGTCAGTTGTCCCGTGAGCTCAAACATGCCTACCAATGAGATATTTTAGAGCGCGTACTGAGACCTGAATTAGGGACATGAAGACTAAAGTCATTCAGATGAAGAGCCATTAGGGGGCATTGGCAGAGAGTGAATAAGGACCCCTGATGCCTCCGTTTGCATGCGCGAGTGGCTTAATTCTAGTTAACCCCAGTTCAATAGACGTCAAAAACGTGTGTTCCCTTTACAACCCAAAAACACCTAAACTTTCGTGAAGACTCACCAGACATATTTGATGGTGCCCGCTGGACTCCAACGGTCGTATCACGGACTTTGAATGCTTAAAACTATGTATCATTTTCCAAGCAAAGTTGGAACATGTTTATAACGACACGAAGTCCGAGACAACGAGACTACACTCAATTTCACCGTCCTTTTCTATCCGAGATTTTAAATATGTTTCGGTCAGTCATTCATGTGAAGTTCTAAAAAAAGCTATGTTCGAGTCGCTACCTAATTTACTATTTTTAACAAACAGGTAACAGGCTGTAAATAAACGCTGTGATAATTACGAGGAAAGATAAGAAATTATTGTGTGAAAAATTAATAACGCGTATGTTTTTTTTTTTTTTTTAATTGAGCAACAGTGGGGTCACGATTTTTGACTACATGAAGGTTCTTAAGAAATTGAGAAAAATTAGCTTTTTTCCACTTCAAGACCTGCTTATTTTAGCCTGAACAAATTCATTGAAATCCAAAAAGTTCTCGATTTCATTCAAGATGTAAAACACAACAAAGCCCGGCTTTCTCTGGTCTCTTTAGGGTAGGAGACACGATGTGCAGCCGATCTCTGGGAGACCAAAACCAACTCTTTACAAAAAAGGAAGAATGGAAAGACCAACTGACTGAATTCTGCCTTATAACTGAGCGCGTTTTATCAATATTCAAGGGTAGCCCAAATTCCTCCTTTCTCTGACCTCTCAGGCATATGAACAGAAGACAATAGCACAACTACTGAGGACAAAACCAAACCAATAAGTGAGAGAGTGGAGGGGTGAGTTTTAGGTCCACACTTAAACCTGATAGTATGACTGACTTTATAACATGAGGTAAAAATGACGGATGCTCAGAACTCTACCTCGTTTCTAGTATTGTCAGAATCACAGTGTTAGCGGTTTTGGCCCCCTACGAGTCGCCAAAACCTCTAAAAACGTTTTGATTACTTCACTGCCTTTTGTATAGAAAAGTTAAGAATGGTGCCTTTGATTTGCCACCCAAATCTTATCAAAAACCACATACTTCGGAAAAGGCGGCGCTTACAAAGGCAATGTTCAGAAGGAAATCAGCGGTTAGACGCTTTGTCTTATTGGCAGGAAAGGCCAATTCCGCTGGCTGGAAGTATCACGATACAATCACCTTAATGATAAAATGGGATTTGGATCTTGACCAAGGAATTCTCTCTTAAGCGTAACGGAAGGAACTAAGAGAGGCTCTGGAATTTATTTAAAATAAACTATATGGCACCAAATAATATTTATGTGTCTACGAATTCTTCGGTAGACACTTGATCAGCAGGGATTTGCTAAAGCAAAGGCATAGAAAAAACCAGGAAAGATTTATTACTCGACGTTTCGGGGTCATCGTGACTCCATTATCAAGAGACTAGTTTAAAAACATGCAAATAAGGAAAGGTACAAGAATAGCATAAATTAGACTGAACGGCTTAAATAAACACCTTGGCGCGGATGGAATCCGTTTGCACGTTCAGTGTTGGCTTACGCATGCGAATATGCAACATTTCATTAACAAGGCAATCAAATTTGCCGTTACATTTCGTGATGACGTTGAATTGCTCGATCAAGCGTTCAGGCATTTCACTATTGTGCTGGAGGTGGTAGTGTTTGTAGATAGAAGATGATTTCCTTGTGTGCCCTTCTACGCGCTCGTATAAGTGACCACGAGTATAGCCCACATACCCTGCATCACACAGGTTACATTTAAATTCATAAACGACACATTGTTGGTTAACAATAGGGGGCTTAATTTCGTGTTGCTTAAGTTGTTGATCGAGCTTAGGGCTAACGAACACTGGTTGGACAGTCACGCTTAACTTCGAGCTTAGACTGTTCAGTTGTTGTTTAACATGATTAGCTGAAGACTGGTCCTTGAAGGGTAACACTAATCTCACAGTCTCCGATGGTACGTCTGGTGATGGACAGGGTTCTGCAGATGAAATCCTTCTCTCAACGAACCGCTTGATTGTAGTTTCAACCAGTGGCTTTGGGTATTTCAAGTTATGAAAAACCCCTCTAAGGCGGTCACATTCCTCGGAGAAGAAAGACCAGTTAGAAGATAATCGATAAGCGCGATCCACCATGGTGTTAACTAGGCTGCGCTTGTACTTAATGTCAACACTGGTTGAAACTACAATCAAGCGGTTCGTTGAGAGAAGGATTTCATCTGCAGAACCCTGTCCATCACCAGACGTACCATCGGAGACTGTGAGATTAGTGTTACCCTTCAAGGACCAGTCTTCAGCTAATCATGTCACAGGCAGCCCAAGCTCACTACGAGAAAAGCGGACGTGACTCTTACCGTGTTGCGTAACGTTTTATATTTAGAAAGGTTTGTATGGGATGTTATCGGTTTGCCTTAAAAGAGAGAAAAAAATGTCTTGTTTTGAAATATAATGGGCTCACTTTATTGCCTTGTTGTTTTCTTTGTTGATTCCGAACGTCTCAGGCCATTTTGAAGCGTTTTCGGCGAGTTAGCGCTATGTTGGTGTTCAACTGCTAAAAGAAAGACAAGGCCGGAAACCTATTTTAGAAGCGTCCGTCGCCCGAAGCGAATAATTCCGCCAAAAAATTTCAACCAGTCTCGATTCCTCCAGAAAATCAAAGCAGAGATGTTGCAGTTCCATTTTCCATTCACTCGATTCACAATTCCTCCCCCAGATCTTTCACTAGCGATACTTTTATCTCCAGATCGATAGGCTTTCCCATTTCGAATTTGGCTGGTTGAAACGACCACTGTCCCTTCGCCGATCGCACAGTATGTTGGGTAACAAAAATAAGCCCGGCGAGGGTAGCCAGCGGCCTGCAGTCCAAAAACAAACCCGTTAGCTCCCCTGGAATTTCGCCGCAGGTTTCGTTCTTAGCTTGACACTCAGGAACGTGCACATGGCGATCGATCTCGGGTTTCCACTGAGATATTTAAATTAGTAAACACATTTTCATTCGATGTTGATTGGTCGATCAAAACAATGCGGTCTTGACAAAACCTCTCGAGGGGACCAGGGGAGCTAACGGGTTTGTTTTTGGACTGCAGGCCGCTGGCTACCCTCGCCGGGCTTATTTTTGTTACCCAACATACTGTGCGATCGGCGAAGGGACAGTGGTCGTTTCAACCAGCCAAATTCGAAATGGGAAAGCCTATCGATCTGGAGATAAAAGTATCGCTAGTGAAAGATCTGGGGGAGGAATTGTGAATCGAGTGAATGGAAAATGGAACTGCAACATCTCTGCTTTGATTTTCTGGAGGAATCGAGACTGGTTGAAATTTTTTGGCGGAATTATTCGCTTCGGGCGACGGACGCTTCTAAAATAGGTTTCCGGCCTTGTCTTTCTTTTAGCAGTTGAACACCAACATAGCGCTAACTCGCCGAAAACGCTTCAAAATGGCCTGAGACGTTCGGAATCAACAAAGAAAACAACAAGGCAATAAAGTGAGCCCATTATATTTCAAAACAAGACATTTTTTTCTCTCTTTTAAGGCAAACCGATAACATCCCATACAAACCTTTCTAAATATAAAACGTTACGCAACACGGTAAGAGTCACGTCCGCTTTTCTCGTAGTGAGCTTGGGCTGCCTGTGATCATGTTAAACAACAACTGAACAGTCTAAGCTCGAAGTTAAGCGTGACTGTCCAACCAGTGTTCGTTAGCCCTAAGCTCGATCAACAACTTAAGCAACACGAAATTAAGCCCCCTATTGTTAACCAACAATGTGTCGTTTATGAATTTAAATGTAACCTGTGTGATGCAGGGTATGTGGGCTATACTCGTGGTCACTTACACGAGCGCGTAGAAGGGCACACAAGGAAATCATCTTCTATCTACAAACACTACCACCTCCAGCACAATAGTGAAATGCCTGAACGCTTGATCGAGCAATTCAACGTCATCACGAAATGTAACGGCAAATTTGATTGCCTTGTTAATGAAATGTTGCATATTCGCATGCGTAAGCCAACACTGAACGTGCAAACGGATTCCATCCGCGCCAAGGTGTTTATTTAAGCCGTTCAGTCTAATTTATGCTATTCTTGTACCTTTCCTTATTTGCATGTTTTTAAACTAGTCTCTTGATAATGGAGTCACGATGACCCCGAAACGTCGAGTAATAAATCTTTCCTGGTTTTTTCTTCGGTAGACACACAAAGAATTCGTGTTATCAACTCGGTTACGTTATCAACTCAGTTTTATCAACTCGAATTACGTTATCAACTCGGTTGATAAAACCGAGTTGATAACGTAAAATTAGCCACCGTAAAGAATTTCCAAAGCTGACATTTCGAGCGTTAGTCCTTCGTCAGAGCGTGCGAATAAGGGCATTTATAATCCTGGTCCAAAGCTACCGCAGGCATCACAGGCAGCCCAAGCTTACTACTAGAAAAGCGGACGTGACTCTTACCATGTTGCGCAACGTTTTATATTTGTAAAGGTTTGTAGGGGATGTTATCGGTTTGCCTTAAAAGAGAGAAAAAATGCCTTGTTTTGAAATAAAATGGGCTTACCTTATTGCCTTGTTGTTTTCTTTGTTGTTTCCTAGCGTCTCAGGCCATTTTGAAGCGTTTTCGGCGAGTTAGCGCTATGTTGGTGTTCAACTGCTAAAAGAAAGACAAGGCCGGAAACCTATTTTAGAAGTGTCCGTCGCCCGAAGCGAATAATTCCGCCAAAAAATTACCACCAGTCTCGATTCCTCCAGAAAATCAAAGCAGAGATGTTACAGTTCCATTTACATTCACTCGATTCCCAATTCCTCCCACAGATCTTTCACTAGCGATGCTTTTATCTCCAGATCGATCGGCTTTCCAATTTCGAATTTGGCTGGTTAAAACATTTGCGGGCCCGTTCGCCGATCGCACAGTATCGAAACTATCGGGAAAAAAATAATGCAAAAGGAACGTTTCTCTGCGGAGCTGTAAAACTAAATTAAACATTTACACTATCCCTGGGTTAGGTTAACCGTGTTTTGAACACCCTGGCTCTGAGCCATAAAAATTTGATTATGCCTTTTCTCACAGCTTTAATGGATGATAAATGTTACCATGAACAGCTGTTTCCTTTCTCAGGAGAACGTGAATTATTTCCAGGTCTATTAGAAATCATCATTGAAAGATAACATCACGTCATTTCACCCACGATCTTTGAAAGCGTCAGGCCATCGAGTCTCAAGAAACCAACGCTCTGATAAGTCACCTTGACTCAATATACGTGTACTCTCTAATATCAGAACAGAAATAACAAAAAGGTGTGTTGCATTTTCAGAACAAATCCTTCAATCTTCTGTCAAACAACACCTATAATGAGGGCTTATCATTTCCACTCCCTAATATTTCGAACGTTTTTCATTGCTGCAAACCGTAGCATTCTCTTCCGTTAAGTTCATTTTTGACATTAAAATAAACTTGAACTCACGATATTTTTGTCCTCGAGATATTGATATACTTGTCATGCCTGCGTTGCGCAGGGAGAGAGAGGGGAGAGAATTAAAGGTTTGACCAGTTACTCATTGTTTTGTTTACAGTCTTACTTATCCTGGATGGATTGTGGAACAAAATTATTACAATTTCGGCGCGTTATAGGTGCAAAACAATGGTTTTTAGTTTCGAAAAAATAATGTTCTTGAGGTAGAGTCCTATTTTCTCTCAACTAGCTGCCACTTAATTGCGTTTTTAGCATCAGAAGATTGGAATTAACTTATTGAGTATAAGCTCATGGCTGGATCGCACGGTAAAGCAATACAAAATCGTGCGATTTGATCATTGTTTTCCTTTCCTGGAGACGCAAGAAGCTGCCTTATGCTTGCTGGATAGTCTAAGCCGAGTGGTTTAAAAGTCACCAGGGAAAAGAAGCGAGAGTATGATGCGGAAAATCTATAGTGACTTTAAATGATGCAGTCATGCAATTTTTGAATAACTGATTAAGTAAACAATCAGTGAGAAGAACTAAAAGGCTCGTTGTTCGACCGTTTGATGTTTGTCATCTTAAGTAGCAATAAAATGGGAAATATATATATTCAGTACACTCTGAAGATAAAGATGGTCTTTTTCGGACTATGGTGCTCGAACATAGGGTTCACGTCCAGCACTTATTATCTGATATAGCTTGTTCTAGCGAGCTTAACTGCTGTAACTAGCGCCTTAAAACAGAAAGCCTTGTAGAAAGCCCTACAACAAAACGAATTTGATCACTTTTGCAGCAAAGTCATCTCAGGAAAGTCGATGATACCAGTTCTACTAGCCGTGTTACAAAAATGTGATAAGGAACGGTCTTTGCACAAACAAGAATCTGAGTGAAAAGGACTCGAGTATTCTTACCTCGGTTACAAAACTTATTTCTCCGCCTGCTTCAACCACAGCTTATCCTTCTTCTTACAGTTCTTGCCTTGTTATGTCCTTGTCGAACAGTCTAGGATAAAAACAAGAGAAATGACACACATGCATACTGACATTTACGATAACCAGAATTTCTGATATTATTTTCAACTTTTGTTCTGAAAACCGCTTATGTGGTCATGAGCCAATATAATGGTATTGTAATCAGAAGAGAAAGTGGGGAAAGTTTAATATATTGTTACTGATACTGGTTTCAATGTAGATACAGAAGAAGAGGTAACCAGTGAAAATGTGCATGGACACTTTGAAGGTAAAGATAGTCCTTTTAGACTACTTATTCACAAGTGTTGGCATAGCTTGTCCTGGGCATAAGAACTGATAGCGCCCTTTTCTCGATGCGCGCGAGCTAGTTTACTTTAGCACTTAACTGTGATTGATTGGTATTCCACAGCTGTGATTGGTTGGTATTCCACAGCTGTGATTGGTTGGTATTCCACAACTGTGATTGGTTGGTATTCCACAGCTGTGATTTGTTGGTATTCCACAGCTGTGATTGGTTGGTATTCCACAGCTGTGATTGGTTGGTATTCCACAGCTCTGATTGGCGCGTTAACATCGATGATGAAAAAAACGCGCCAATCAAAGCTGTGAAATACCAACCAATCACAGCAGTGTAACCTGCTTTATAAGACGACCCGAGACCAGTCGTCCTTATCACTAGATGAAGACTAGCAGTATGCAGTCGAAACGTCGCGATTCTCATCATAAGTGACCATATCGTAAGACAAACGCTTAAAATGCATTATTCTTGTAATATTTTACCTATAAATTATTCATCTTTCAGGATTTTCGATTCGATGTTACGCGATTTTATGGCCGATTTTGAGAACAATTCCAGCATGCTGAATCTAACGCCTGGGTCTCGTAGATACAAGAAATGCTTTCGTTTCTTGCCTCTGAATGGTAAATTTTAGCACTTCTTTGAATGAAGAGATACTACTTGGTCTTTCTGCCTTGCATGTTATTAATAGCATAATAACACGACACATTTGCATGTTCTGCAACTTGTATCTTGATTGTTTATATCCGAGGAGAACCCTAGGAGTAAGACTATCAATTTTCTTCCAATAAAAATCTGGCACAAAAGAAAAAAAAAACAGTCAGGATTTTAGATCAATAAAACGGTGATACAAATGGAGTGGAAGCTGAAAATCTCATGCGAAATGTAATTAGTTGATTTTCCTTAAATTTGGTAACTTTCAGAATATTCTCACTTATTGTCACATGTTCTCCTCGGCGCTTCCTGGAGCGAAAGAAGTTTTTCAAACATACACATTTTAAAAAATTATTGAAGCTTTCAGAGATTCTACATCAACAAAGATCGAGGCTGCGCACAACAACTTTCCCCTTGAGAGACCTTGCACAGGGTGGGCCAATCCCAGCGTTGATTGCGACCCCAGTGCTGGCAAAGTCGTGTTTTGTACGCCTTGGAATATCTAATTCACATAACTCCTTAAGTAAATTCTATGATCAATGAAATCGGAGGCCTTTTGATAGACAAATAAGAGATTTAGAAACGGAAGGGACGTGTGAAGTTATAAGTTTGGGGTCAGTTGTAACTTAAAGATGAAACAGTGTCCTCGACGCAATCCACAGGGACACAAGAAAGACCATGTTTAATCGCAAATAGAATGGTATTGTGTAATCCAATGCAAACGAACTTAAAGAAATTAACAAAAGAAAAGCTAATGACCGACTGAGACACAAGAGATTCATCATTGTTGCGTGGAAATAATTTATACACATTTCTTTACCATTTCAATTCATATCTTTCAATAAATGATTTAGTATTTTTCTTGCAACGATATACACACCTTATGATTTCATTTTAATCCGTTTTATATCTAATGTATCACCACACCTTACAGAAAGTTTTGATGTTGGAAGCTGATCGCTAATCGCTGGAGTCGATCGCTGTATAGATGAGTTTCTAAGTCAACAGAATCAACATTCTAACAAGAACTGAAACTCTTCCCTGGTCCATTATCTACACATGTTGCTGTTTTCATCATGTTGAAACCGAGAGATAATCTCTGGATGTAGATTGAAATTTTTCTGAGATCGGTGACCATTGCCGAAGCTAAAAATCAAAGAATGTTTGGAACACATAAAAACAAACTTAACACAAATGAGTTGACTGTAAAGGGTAAACGGAGGGAACTACATACCCAGAAATACAAAAAGTTTGTCCGCCACTGTATCTGACGATCTAGCATCAAATAAGCGAAGTACGCATTCAGAATCAAATCCTCGTTGAATAGATAAAGAACACACCTTAATTTTTATCTTTAGACGGCCACCTTTGTTTCCCTACAATCCTCATTTCGACAGAACAAGTCCACTTACACTGATAACATGGCGACAGTGCGACAACACCTATAGAATGGAATGAGGAATACTCCCGGCATCTTTCCCTTTCTATTTCACAGCTATCCGTCATCCGTCGTTGTAAGAATGAATCAGTTAAAATTTTAAAATCGAGGGGGACTGGAAACTTGTCCTTTGTGAAACGGTCATCTTCGTTCCTTTATCCGGTTAGTCAGTGAGACATTTGTTTTCTGACACACTTCAGCAACATTGGAATACGGTGTTCATTAAGATCAGATGTCTAGTTTTCGCAAGCTCTCGATCATTTCTCCAGAGACAGGCGGACATTTCACATAATGCACAAGGTGAGATGAAAGAAGGCTGAAAGTCCGCTGCATGTCCGATATTTGTCGAGTTCATAAATGTTTGTGAAATGGTTTCATTGACCAATGAGTGGTTCGCCACACCAAAGCAGATGAAGCGGACGTGACATTATGTGTCAACTGCTCCAACTTATGTATCTCTGTCGTGCAGCAGTGTCTGATTCTCAGCAAACTCTATAACAATACCTGATTATTTTCACACGCTTGATTTTAATCAATCCTGAAAAGGTTTCGAAAGATGACACCTGCAACCGTTCATGCTTAACTCGTTTCTAAGCTACGCGGACCCACGAGTTAAAAAGGGCCCTCTAGCTTTGCCCCACTGGGCATTGTCTTCATCTGATTAAAACGATTTTCTGTTATTTAATAAGTTTCCACACAAATCATGCAAAGTATTGTGTGTTTGAAACGAAACTGAAAATACGTTTCTCGGCTTACATCATCGGTAACGCACATTTGTACAGGCTTTGTGCTAATCACCCGCTAGCAAATTTCCTTAATGATTTCTGAGCTGGTAATGCTATCATTTAACAACAGTTGATATGTGGTCAAGTTATTTTCTCAGTCCTCGTGGTTTGCATATGTTTCATTTTGATTTTAATGATATAAAATAGTTGGACCATGACTTACTACTCGATAACTCAGTACCTGTTCCTCAGTGCTCAACCCACTAACAAGGGAGTGTTTTTCGGAGTAGGATACCACATGCAAACATTGTGGTGTTAGAAAATTAAGACGATCAGGATGAGATAGCCTTGTACTGGTCTGCATCACTCTCAAGAGGAGATGACAAACCCATTACTCATAAAACAAACCAAACCGCAATAGACTGACTGAACCTTGAAAAGTACAACCATATATTTTCGCGGGCTTAGGACCTAGGCATGAGGATCAATAGAAAAAGCAAACGTTCTACTAGTTATGAGCTTATAAATCGATCATAGAAAATCAGGAAATACAGATGGTTACGTATAAACAATTTACATGTCTGTAAGAAGCTTAATGTATTCCTCGCAGTCTTTCAGTTTACTCTTATCTTTCCTAGTTTTCGTTAACTGAGGCGAGTGTAAAATAGCAACATTGTAAATGAAAGCATTGTTAGCTACCTGAAATAAGCAATTAAGCGTGATATGCTGGTTCAGAAACAGATAATTAACTTGAAGATACAACTAATGTCTAACTCACTAAGTTATTGTGTGCTGCAACGGCGGTTGTAGATTGTGCTTCCGGCAACCGCTGTTGTAGCCTGCGAAAACTTTTCAACATGCTCGTGCAGCACTTGCACAAGTTGACGAAACCCAACTCTAAAGTTCTACCCACGGTTCTAAAATTGTTTCCAATAAGAAATCATTTACCTTCAGCGCACGATGAGAGATGCAGGTATACTCATCAAAGCTTTTATTAAAACTTTCAATTTTGATTTCCTTGAAGTTGCCGTGCTTAGCAAATTACGTATACACATGGTTTCAGTTTCGCATTAGAGTTAACATGTGACTGCGGGTTTTATTTATCATTTATTTTTTTTATTTTTTTTTTGGTCGAGTGAAAACTGATGTTTTTTAAAAAGACTCGTATGAAAGTTATTTTTACAGGACTGCTTCTCAACCACTCTGCATATCACTCCATTGCAAGAGTTTTACATTTTAGTCCTCCTTCCTCAGACGCTTATTGTTATGGACCAACCAAGTCTAAAATTTGAAATCAAGCCATTGTCATCATTTATTTCTATGTGAGAAAAGCCGAATTATGTAAATTATCTGGGTTTGGTGGCCTAGCCTACTCAAGGTGTCACATAACGTAACATAAAGAGTTTCTGCAAGTTTCTCTGAAATGCGCCTTTTTGAGAGAGCTTTTTCCGATAAAAAAGACTCAGGTTATACGTCGCTGTAGAGCCTATAATCTGTCTGGAGACTTGTGTAAGTAATGATTCAGAGATTTGTTCAGTACATATGGTATTCAGTTAAGTTTTGAATTTTAGTCCAAGGTCACGATTGCAGCAGATTTCTTGATTGGATGTCGTTTTTAAGTAGCCGTGACGGGCACTTTGTCATAAGTGTCAGGTTAATGATTTGAGAACCTACAAGACCACGCAAGCAAGCTCGTAGTCGCATTCAGGTTTTACTTTTAAGTCTTCGGCTGTTGTATTGTCAAGACTTGATTATTGAACGGTAACTTCCATCGGTGGATGTGCTTAGTCGGCCTACTGTCCTTGCTGTGAACCTTCATTAAAAGTTTTCGATTATTTTGGCTCTCGGAGACAAAGATTGATTGTTTGTAGCATAATACTTTTCTAGGGTCCCTAAAAAGTTATTTGCTGGTTTACTAAGGGTAGTCAATCATGTTTTTTGTACTTAACCTCATAGATGATTTCGAGGATAATGTTTTTTTTTTTGGCTGTATTTATGAAATTGTATACGATGTGGTTGTTAGTTGCAACACGTGTGCGTTTTGGTAAGTGTAAACTTTGAAATTAATTGCAAAAACCGTTTGTATAGCGAGCATTATCCGAGCATTTTAGTAACTTTTTTTGGGAGACCGTGCATTTTAGTGGAAAAATGGAGCATTAAGGTGCAGCATTTTCGTGGGGAAACAAAAGCATAATGTACAAAAGCCTAATTATATGAACACGTGCACGCACGTGGTTGGCCCAGCAACTAACAACGCCGCGATAGCATATGGTCGTGAGGTTTCCATCGACTCAATTTACAAGAAATTAATTAAGAGATCTGTGTCTCTATTTTGTTAGCTGGCAGTCCCCCTGAACGAAAACCTGTCTTCTAAAGATGCAAAAGAGAAATTTCCTTCTGACAGGAACAAAGAAAGCGCCTCTGGTTCGTTTGCGATTTCGGATAATGTAATTTTTATAAAAATGTGTACTCGTTCGTTGAATCTAAAGGAGAACTTCTGTATCTATGAAACAGGAAGCCTTGTAATGTTTCGTTGCGGATGCTGCTCATGAATGACGTAATCCAAGTAGTAGTAACACATTATCATCGTTACTGACCAAGTCAATGAAATATCCTCTACGTTTCAAGCCTAATTTTGATACGGCGGCAACATTACTCACTTACTTTTTTTCTTATTATTTTTTTATTATTTATTCTTTATTATTGTTTGTGTCATACAAGTGAATTCCTAAGATTGGCCAAAGCCTGAGGCTTAAATGGCTTATGCTTATGGTCAGAGACAAAGACTAATTTTTCACTTCAGATAGCCGCGAGAAAATTTATCAAAATAAAACCCGATCAGTGAGAATCAAAAGTATTTCATACACATCTATATGATGATCATGTGGTTCGCCGAATCGGGTATCGCCATGACTGAAAGTACTTGCAACACGAGAAAGCAATTAGTGTAGGGTCTTAGAATGTTTTTTTTAGTTTTGTTTTTCTCATTCAATCAATCATTAGGGTGTCTCTTTGTGTTGTCGCTGTTTCTCGTCGTTCGTTAGTATTTTTTCGCTGGTTAGTTAGCTTCTGTTGTTTCTATGTCACGTAATTTCGTTCATTAGTTTCTTTCATAATATTGGCGTTAATTGCACTTTAAGTTAGCTAGCTGTTTTCGCATATATATAACTTAGTCTTCCGTTAGCCATACAGTAGTTCGCTTTGAGCAGTTACTCCAGTTTATCCATATTTCGCCTTTGGGCAGTTTATATTCGTCCAGCAGTTTCGTAGAAATCGTAATAATTTAAGTATTGTCATTTCAAGTTTGTTCAGTTCGTTCAGTGTATTTCTTTCCTGTCACTTTTACTAGTCAATTGTTGTAATTTCGTATTCATTTATTGTTTTAAGTTTCAACCCGCATACCGTCAACGTCATTCGTACCGAATTAATCGTCTTTGTCATCGTGGTGTTGTGAGGTTACGATTACTGCAGTTACAACCACTATAGATGAAAGGAATAGAACTCTGTTAGTGGTTTATTAGAATTAAGCTCCTAGTTCGTCATGGGTCATTGCAACTTATTATTGTCTGGTCTTCACTGATTAGGGTGAGTTAATGTAGTAACATGTACCACTGAGTTAATGTTTGTGTACATATGACATTAAGTTAATGCAAGTGTAGATATGAAATTGAGTTAATGTAATTAACATGTGTCAGTGAGTTTATGTAAGTGACGTAAGTGTACATAGAAATAGTCTTTTTTACAGTTGTGGGCTTGGTGGCCAAGCCTTTGAACAGGAGTGAGGCTAAGGGTCACCCTGTTGTGATAGAGACCTGTATCTAGTTAGCATGATAACAAAGAAATTTCCATATGAAAAGCAGCAACATCAATAAGCAGAAGCTTATTAACCATTTCTGGCAACGGTGGCGGGGAGAGTACTTGCATCAGTTATCCGTTAGAAAGAAGTGGGTGAATGAACAACCAGCCCTCAAGATTGGAGATGTAATGCTGATTTCTGAAGACAAGGTGTCGAGAGGAAAGTGGCCGATGGGAAGAGTTGAAAGATTGCTTCCTGGAAAAGACGGCTTGATTCGCACTGTTGTTTTGAAGACAAAGAAAGGGCTTCTAAGGAGACCTGTACAGAGGCTACATCGTTTGGAAGCAAGCAGTACTCAATTTGGAAGTGGTGAATTTTGTGACAGCGGTGCTTACGGTGGGGAGTTTGTTGCTCGAAAGGTCAAGGAAAAGGCGAAGAAGAAACAAGTTACACAGAAACCAGTGTCAAGTCTCCAAAAGTATTGGAGAGGTGGGGAGGATGTTCGGGCCCGGACCCGCAGTGGGAGGATCTCACGCCCCCCAGTGAGACTGGACTTATGACGAGACCACCCTACTGAGGAGATTTTGTTGTGTTACTATTATGGTATATAAAAATACATGTGGTTTTCACTTGGAGTTATTTTAGTAGTCTGAACAGAACAAGCCCACTAGCCACAGACTAGTAGAAATTCAGTTTTGGCTAGTGGTTTTCGATTTCCACTCGCCAGCTTGACTAGTGAACAAATTGAAATTGTAGTAACATCTAAGACATCACTAGCCACTTGGCTAGTGAGTTGAAAAGTTGGTGTCGAACCCTATATATATAGTTATGATTCGATCTTCCGTTCACTCCGAGAATGTTTGGCTTCTAAGAAATCTTCGACACACTTAAATACTTTAACTGTTTTAAGTCTATCCAGAAGTAACTTCTCCAGTTATTATTTTTAGCATTTTGAGTAATACCTTAGCTTGATTTTTTACGAGCAAGTCATAGCCATCAGCATATCTGTAGTCTAGTAGCACCAGTTGATTAGTTCGTACTCAAGTACATCACCACGTGGTTTAATTACTTTGTTACAAAATATGGGCATTTGATATAACCGTGTACAGAAAGTTAAGTTACCCACTGGGTAGTTACTATAAAGCCTCATCGAAAGTGTTGAGAAGTTTCCATCAGCTTACATTTTTTCTTAGTTTGCCTGAAAATACAGTTCTTTTGAAATATTTATATAGGGGAACCCAACGTACTACGACATCAATTTCATTTACAAGCATCTCACTATCCCGAAGTATTAGTTGAGCAGCATACCGTTTGAAAGCTTCGTCGCCATCATAGCATTAATAAACATATTTCCATGTCAGTTACAGTTATAGCATCTAGCACCTACCTAACAGTCCCTAACCCAAGCATCCGCGACAAGAAGGAGTTGAAGGTAAGTGATCAAAACTGAAAGCGGAACTTCCGTAGAATAATTAAGACTAAAATGCGGAACTGCCATTCGATCAATGGGATGACCCCCACCCAACATCCCCATAATACCCGCAAACGGTCAGTCTCTTAGTTGTCAGATTTACGCTGTGGTGCCTCTTTTACTGGGCATTCATAATTCGATTATCTGGATTAATAATTGGTCGAACGAAGAATTCTACGAGCCATCCGATTCCCTCTTTAAACTTCGTGAACTTCATTGAAAGAGACACTGTTCCCTTTACTAGCAAGACATCCGATGATTAAGGTGCTTGAACTTTGGAAAGCTAAAGTTCTCGAGCTCTTCTTTCATGCAAGACTAGATTTAGAAAATATCACGAATCTATTTACAATGATGGGAACTATGATATAGAGAATAGTTTGAACCCAGGAGTAAACATTAATCGCGTTGTGTGATCGTAAGGGTAAAGTATTTACGAGGACTGCTGTCGGTCTTTTGACAACCTTAGCGGAAATCGATATCCGATACGAATAAATAGCTGTTATCGGCGTCTGAAAATATACCTCCTCAAAAGGGATAAGTCGCAGTTCTGAGCGGAAATGGAAATTGTTTTTTCCGAACTTTTGCTCCTCGGGGGATGAAATGATCGACGAGAAACAGGAGTGAATCCCTGGGTCAAGGGATTGTTTGTTTGAGAAAAATCAAAAACTTTTGAGCGGCCGCGGTGAAGGAGAAAGGAGACAAAGGTCGTACTTTGAAGGATATCCTTAAAGAGTGCATTTGCTTTCCACCTCCAAGCAACATACGCGGAATTTGCACCTGAAAATATACTAACAGTTGCTGGAATAAACGAACTAAAATCATCTTTTTGTGCTGTATATTATCTCACTGTTTTATCTCACGTGCACCTCCGCCAATGTAATCTATTGCATAACTTGCACTCATTGCAAAAAGATATACATCGGCGAAACAGGCAGAAGACTAGGTGACCGATTCCGAGAACACCTTCGAGACGTGGAAAGGAATGACAAGGACACATCGAAACCGTTCGCAAGACATTTTAATTTACCTAATCATTCTAAGCAACATATGGCAATCTGCGGTCTTTCCTTACCCTTAGGTAGCACGGAAAGCCGTAAAAATCTTGAAAAAAAAACTCATCTTTCAAACCGGCAGTCTAAATCCCACAGGGATCAACGAACGCTTTTCATTCCACTAATTTATTCTTGTTTTTCTCGTTGCCATGTTCCCACCAATAACGTAGCTCCATTCTCTGCCTTTAAAAGCGCACACAACCCATTCGCTCCGACGAAGGGCTAACGCTCGAAACGTCAGCTTTTGTAATCGTTACGGTGGCCAATTTACCACTTCAGCTTTGTTGATATATCCAAATCATTTAGTATATACTAACCACATCAGTATATATAATGACTATTATTAAAAACTGGATCATTGGATAATGCAATTCAAGACTTTTTATTGGCTTAGCCATTATTGCATATGAGCCAATATACCATAATCTAATATCTGTACATTGTAATATCTGGCTTCTTCTTACAAAATTAAGTCGAGAAGATTGGTCTAAAATCTCGGGGGCGTTTTTTTAATAAAACGATTATTCCACTCGCGCTTGTTGGATATGAGATGATTATAGCCAACTCGGAGCTACGCGCCTCGTTGGCTATCTATCATCTCATATCCAACGCGCGCTCGTGGAATAATTTTTACCTATTATTGCACCTTCGTTTTCGATCGTATTTTTATTTTTTACGGATTACTTACAAATTACCACTTAGCCTTCCTGTTCTTCCGTTATAATTCATCTGTGTAGCGCAGTCTTTCGTCGTAATTCGATAACGCAGTTGTTAAATCAAATTGAAACTGTAACACGAGCACTTGTAAGTGGGTTTCAACGGAGTTTAACCGTTAGCCGCCGAGAGGATAGATGTCTACCGTCAACCGTTCAAAATGCAAATTAATATTAACCGTCAAACAGTTTAAAGAATCCGTATACTTTAGTTGCTTGTCAACAACAGATCTAGATCTGGAAGAATCTCAGTGTAGAATGATTAACTAGTCTCCAGACAACCAAAAATGTTCAAGTTATCGCTTGAAATTTAACATAATACTTAAATATTGAAAGATGGCTGACTTCATTGATGACTTGTTTCTGCACACGTCACTACACACCATTCCCGCCATTCGATAACATCACAAGTGAAATTACACGTACATCAAGTCTAGTGTCCTGAAAGCTGTTGATAGCTTTTATTATTATAAAACTACTCAATAGGAGTTTTCGCCAGGTTATCTATGATTCCTTCGAAATCGACGACGTCTTTATCTTTGATCTATGTTTCAAATGCTGAAAGTGAGCAGAAAACTAACGTTCCAATCGAATGCCATTCGAATGAGAATCCCAAAAGCATGCGCCGCAGATACCAACGTAATATTGAATAAAAAAGAATCTTAAAAGTGCCTGAGATACTATAGTAGCTTACGAATTAAAGAGTAACTCAGAGTGCGGGAGATACTTAAGTAAAAATTCAATGAAAAAGAATGCTAAAATTTCGCAAGATACTAATGTGACAAACCAATGAAAGTGGGACGATAAGTTTCGCGGCCCAAACTGGAAAACTGAACCTTCGCGGACGGCACAACAATAATTGGGGGAAATAACTCGGTAGAGACCACTCGACAGCGAGAACGGAAACTCGTCACGATTTCCTGGCACAGGGAGACCTACTTCTAGCAAGCTTATACGTACGTCAAGGGTGAGACAAACTTTGTTTGCACTATAAACTTTATTCTAGGTCAGGCCAACAAGCGACATGACCTCTAGCCTCTTCAGTTTCGTAATCAAGGATGTAATCAGCAAAACTGTACAAGGTAGCTGCATATAGGCTAACTGGTGTGAAGTGCTATTGTTATCCAAATCTACTACATTTTAACAACAAAACAAAAGAAGCGGTGAAGAACTCTGTTAAGTTAAACGAAAACTACTTAAATATTCCAATCTGCTTCTACGACGAAAAGAATTTCAAATTAAAAGGACGGACTCAATAAACTCGAGGCCATTAAAAATAGGAAACCTAAGTGAGAATTTACAGCTCTGGTATAGAAAATATACCCATGGAAATTACAATGAGGCAGCTTACAAAACAAAATGAAAAATACAATTAAAAGTTTCCGCTTATCTAAATAAGGTTGGTGTTAAGTTTGATCGTAAAAAAAAAGGGAAATTGAGGTTATGAGTACAAACTCAGCTGCCAACTACCATGAAACTAATTTCGCCGGAAAGACCATCAACACTTATATTTACCAAAAATTTAACTAGAACTGAACAAGAAAATTACCGAGATGCAGCCGTACAATTTAACTTGGCTATTCAAAATTTACTTGTGCCTTTTTTTTTTAATCTTTTTAAAACATCGCAATGAAAGAAACTCGCATGAATTGTGAACGCTAAAATTCCGAAAACAACGAATAAATATGCCTGAACAACCGCACGGAAATATCACTAAATTTTCCCGCAACAAAAGAGGACCCTAAAAGCGCGCAAGAAACTAACGTAACAAGCTAATGAAAGAGAATCCCAAAAACACGTAAGGTACCACATAACATCCAACGAAAGACGAATCCTAAAACTGCATGAGAGGCTAACGTAACAATCGAATAAAAAAGAATCCTAAAATTGCACGAGATACTAACGAAACGATCGATTGAAAGAGAACCCCAAAAGCGCGCAAGATACCAATGTATACCAATCCCATGAAAGAAAATCCTAAAAGTGCGTGAGATGCTAACGTAACAATCTAATGAGAGAGAACCCTTCTGTGCGCGAGATATTAACGTAACAATCCAGAAAAAGAGAATCTTAAAAGCGTTCAAGATACTAACGAAACAATCGACTGAAAGAGAATACTCAAGTGCGCAAGATACTAACTTATTACACGACTCGGGCAGTCTGGGGGCCAGTAACTAATATCAACCAATCAAAATGCTCTATTGCCGATCAATATTCTCTCAGTATTGGACCAGGCACTGTCCCGAATGGTCCCGAATGATACCGCACTTGTGTCCCTTTGAACTTCAGTCGAAAAATAAATCTCTTATTAACCAAGCTTGCTCGGGACCGTATTGGGAGAATATCGGCCCTCGGTCTTTTTTGTACGGACCTCGCTGCGCTCGGTCCGTACTGTCAAGACCTCGGGTCGATATTCTCCCAGTACGGCCCTCGCGCTTAGTTAATAAGATATATGTAACAATCCAATGAGAGGGAATCCTAAATGTGCACGAGATGCTAACGTAACAATAAAAAAAAAAAAGAGAACCATAAAAGTCCGCGAGATCAAGGCAATTGAGTTGACCTGAAAGGGCGCGAGATACTAAAGTAACAATCGAATGAAAGAGAAGGCAAAAAGTGCACGAGATACTAACGTAACAATCCCATGAAAGAACCATCAAGTAAATACTAACGTAGTAGTCGAATGAAAGAGGATGGTGAAAGTGAACGAGATACCAACGTAAAATTGTATTATTCCGGCAAAGTAAAAAACCATTGAGCTTGCGATGCCTGTGGCCACATATTTCCTTTTAACTAGCAACTTACAAGGTTTGCCCCTCGGCGATCCCAGGAATCTTTGCGTAAATACAAGCATCCGATTAATGGAAACTCATTCATTATGGGTCGTTTAAATGCTGCCTGCTAGTTGTTAACATCTGTTTCAGTAGAGGAGTCATTCGATGTTAGTGCACCAGCTTTTCAAAGCTAGTCTTCGAAAGGAGATCAGTGACAAAATAAATGAAGAGAGCGGAAAGAAATTTCATTAAAAGAAATTAAAAAACCGAAGCCATTGATTAAAATTACCGAGTGCATATCATACCTAAAGCATTTGACTGCAAGAAAAATCATGAAAATGAGAAGACATATTTGACGCTGAAATGGTGTGGACAGTCATACGTATATATCGTCAAACACAATGACATCGGCGCTTTTACAAGTTAGGTAGCCCAAACATGCAAGCGCTAGCTGTCCTAACATAACTACGCTAGCTTGTGTAAATTTTGTAAATTTTCAGAAGTATCAAGAAATGAGTCATCATATAAGAATAACAAAGAAAAACGCTAAGAACTGATAGCAACGGCTGATGAGGGAACAATATGTTTCCGCTTAAAACGGTTTCCGTGATGACTGAGAAGATAACATGAAGAGGATAATTTCTTGGAGGAAAGAACTAACGCATATGAGCTTTAAATGTCATTGGGCCAAAATAGAAAAATTCTAAAAAACAAAACCAAGTGACGACTCTTCTAATGGGACGACGCATTCGTCTTAATTAATCTATGTTCAATAATCAATCGATCGATCGATCGCGTACCTATCGACGTGTGATTCTCCTTATCTTTGCCCTACGTCCCATAGGACAGTTCAGGGTACTAACTTGCCTGTACCAAAGTTATTTCACAAGGTATGATTATCAAAGCTTAAGTATTAAACCCAAGTCTGTCTCTTCAAGAGTCTCTCCTGTACAAGCGTTGAGTTGCGATCGATGATCGAGGGATTCAGTTGAACGCAGGTAGAGCGACTGCGTTTGAACTTTACTCAGTTCCCAAGGCTAGAAAACTGTCTTTAATAACTATTTTCGATCGACAGAAAATGTATTTCCATCAGAATATTAAGAAAAAATTAGAATAATTTTAGCTTTAAGTTAGCTCTTTTGTTTATTTTCTTGCTCTTGGCGTACTTTAGGCTGATTTAAAAATGTGACCGCAAGAGATAAACAACCGGAAATTATATTGTTTTGAAGGTACAAGTAATATATTCCCTACCTTTAGGAATGAACGATATTGTCGACTTAGGGAAGAAAATGTGGCGGGTAATAGTTCGTGGCACTGATTGATACAAGTTGAAGTCAAAGAGAGTTTGCTCATTTAAATCCAATGTACGTGGCAGAGTACTATTGTGGCCCAGAACACATGTATGTTAATGATGGTGAATGATGGTGGATCATGGTGGAGCATTTCCTCATAGCTCAGGAAATTAGAAAGAAAAAGATCGAAATGAAATAAAATATAACAAAAAAAAGAGATAAAATAGAACAAAATAAAAGAGTTCTTCAGTTATCTTCAAGAAGAGTACTACAGCTTCGTTCGAAAACCAGCACAGTTTTAAGTTCAGAGTTATGGTGGTTGCGTGACATACAGCTCCGATCGCGTTTGTTGAAAAATACAGACTTATCTGGTGACTTTTAGTCTTTCTAGGAAATTGAGGGTTATAAAAAGGTTTTTGAAGATGTTTGTTGGTCTAGTTTAGATAATCAGTTGGTTGGATAGCCAAAGTAAGTTCCAGATGTTTTAATTTCCGGCCGCCGGGCTGGTGAACCAAAGATATCCACCGACATAGGGTAAAGTAAGAACCAGACTGGACTGGACTATGTTTTGGACCATTTTTTGGACCATTTTTGGACCCTTTTTTGGACCCTTTTTTGGACCCTTTTTTGGACCCTTTTTTGGACCATTTTATAAGGGGGGAAGCACACCATTAGTACTCAGGGAGGGGTGGGTGCGGTCTATGAGTACTGAGGGAGGGGTGGGAGGCAGACTGTTATCACTCAAGGAGGGGCGGAAGGTGGTTGTAGTTGTAAACACTACTGGTTAAAGGATAGCGCAGGCTAGTTAATGGAGCTTTAACTCGATCGTACAAATTATTTTAATCGGTTGCTATAATGATGGAATACGAGTGTTTTGATTTCCTGCCATTCGGTCTTGATGTTCAGGTTTAGATCTCCTCGAATTATTGCTTTGCCTCGATAGAATACAAGCAGGCGAAGCCTTTCAAAATTTTTTACCACTTTTTCTCAAGGCAGTGATTGATATCGCCGAGTGATTTTTGCATTCAAGGAATGTGGCACACCGCGACTGGAAACCAGGGAATGTCTATTTCGGAAGCCACTATATATGGTTTGTCCCACGCTCAACGTTGGACGTCTGCGCGTGAACCAATGTTGTCTTCGAAATGTGGAAAAAAAATTTTTTCGAAGTTTGCGTTTTCGAGGTCTGCGTTTTTGAGGTCTGCGTTTTTGAGGTCTGCGTTTTCGAGGTCTGCGTTTTCGATATCTGTGGTCTGCGTTTTCGAGGTTTGTGTTTTCGAGACACTAGAGAGGTTGCTTTCTACGACTGTACCAACAATGATTTTATATAGTAAACGTATAAATGTTAAAATTGCGATAGCGCTTGTGAATTCCATATGCGGCTAAGTCAAGGGCTGAGGACCGGAAATTCCGTGATCTCGTCTGATAACATCAGTGACAAAGGAAGCTGAGATAGACAAATCTGGTAATTACATACTGTATAAACAAAGGAAAACTGATGTTGCACAAGTCGCTTAAAAAGGCACACGCATAACCTATGCCATGCCAGACTGGCAACTCAACAGTGGAGGATCGTAAACGCGATATTTTAGATAAAAATTAAAGTCCAGTGTTTACGTGGCAGTTTCGCTTTCGCATGGCAAAAAAATTAAAGAAACGCCTCGGCCCAGCGCAAAAATTTTGATATACAAAAAGTCAGTCGAAAAACGGATCAAAATAATTTGCGGGATCGAGTAAAAGCTCCAATAATCAGTAGTGTTTAGAATTACAACCACCTCCCAACTTCCATGAGTAACAACACTCTGCCTCCCGCCCCTCCCTCAGTACTTATAGACTGCACCCACCCTTCCCTGAGTACTAATGGTGCGCTTTCCCCCTTATAAAATGGTCCAAAAAATGGTCCAAAAAATGGTCCAAAAAATGGTCCAAAAAATGGTCCAAAAAATGGTCCAAAAAAATAGTCCAGTCCAGTCGATATTTTACCCCATGCCGATATCCACCGACATGGTGGCTCTATTCTGGGCTCCGTAAATTTGCGCAAACAAAGAGACCTAAAAAGTTGGAGAAGTTCTTCCTGTCTCCCATAACATTGGAATTTTTTAACCTTATCCACTGAATTTCTTTCTCTCGATGCGTAATAGTGAAAACGTTCAATTTACGACTCGGCCACAAAGAGTGAGCATATAAGCTAATAATATATGACGAGCGGCGCGGCGAGGTTAACCTAAAAATGTCATCGCTATTTAAAATTGATGGAATTGACTGCCGCATATCAAGAAACCAGAAATATAGGAAGTGCTTGTTTGGACGAGAGTAATAATAATGATGTTAATAATGACATGATAACAGCGATGAGATGATACAATAGCATTTCCTTACATGCACGAGCATGAATCTTACATGTCCAAACTTACACCCAGACAACTTCAATTGAGCAACGAAATTTAGGATGTATTCGACTTTCGTTAGCTTAAACCATCAAGAGAGCTAGCACATTTTAATTCTCTAACTCTTTACGACCTATTTTTAACACACATCCCACACATTCCAATGATGCCCGCCGGTGGATATCTGTGGTATTCCCACAGACAGTGTGTCGGCGTTTGACACTTTCTTCTAAATGTATTAAGTAATTTTAGACGGTTATAAGTCTCCCTGATCAATCTGTTGCTGCCTAGATAAATGCAAACGGAAATCTGAATTCTACAGAGAAGCTGGCGAAATAACGAAAACAGTAAAGAAATCGAAGGTTATCATGGCAAGGTTAATTAGATATTGGTCCTTTAAATAGGGAAATGAAAGCAATCAACGATAACTTGGTTAAAATTTTGTAGGCAGCTGCAGTATAGCACTTCTGCCATTAATGTAGAGCAGCTACAACGCTCTAATGAATTTTTCTTTGATTCTCAGTGACGTGATTTATATCGTTGGACAAGAGTCAATGGATTTGGGTGCGTGGTATGACAGAAAGCTGTATTACTATGTTCAGAATGCATACAAGTTTTCTGAAAGCTTCTCACCTTTCTGTTTCCTTTGCCTCTTCCTCCTTCGTTAGTTTCAGGAATTTCCTTGCACTAGTAAGAAAACAAAGTAGTTTAGAAAAAGCTAAGTCAACCCAATTACAAATCTAAAAAGCCTAAACCAAGTTTGGCTGCGGTATTCACCTTCGGGCCTCTACACATATTTGACAGATTAATAACTTAACCAAAATATGAAGAAAATTTAGAGGGGCTATGTCACACTGAAGCTTGCGCACTGCATTCTTACAAGCGTCAAACAGCCATCGTACCTTATAGTACCGGTAATCGTCTACTGGACAAGAAAGAGGCAGGACACGTCTTGAAAAGGCCAAAAATCAGGAGTAGCAGATAAAATAAACCCGAGCTAAAAAGCCTTAAATCAGCCCAGAAAACTCATACGATGACAACCACCTAGCGAGACAAGTTTTGTCTTAATCAAATAAATTAATAGCTCAGATTTTTTGTTTGAGCGTGCGAAGGTGTTACAGGTTCTTTCATTTCGCCTACTGCGCAACGTAAAAATATTATTATATTTACGGAGACTCACTGCGCGAGCTTGGGCCATCTACGGTTTTCAATACACTTTAATGTTTTCCCTCTTGCGAAATACATAATAAGGTTCTGTTCTGCCTTTTTAGGGCAAGAATAGAGGTAAAGGCTCACTCTCGGGGAGATTTGCAAAGGGGAAACGCTTCCTTCCTGGCTTTTTTTGTTGTTCAAATATGCTCTTCTGACTCTTTTGCTTCACGCAAGAAAAACCACGCTACTGAGAAAATATGTAAAACTCCTTCGTCCTTTATTGCTTCCACTAAACTAAATGATCCCTTGAATACATGAAAAATTGCAAAATTGTACAATCGACGAGCAGGAGTAATAATTTGTCCCCGGCTTTTTTCGTTTTTGTAGCAAATGCTTTGTGGCTCTAGGAGGCGCAGCCACATATGTCGTCGAGATGAGTGAGTGAGTGTAGCAATAAAATTCCGATCTTGACCCAGTTTTGACCAGATATTTTCCGTTGCTGCTTATTCTTTTTCGGAGCATCTTAGTAGCTCGACATTCCCGCTCGATACACAGTTGAGATTTCTCCTTTTGTGGTTTCTGGCCTACAACCACCAGCGCATTATGTTTTCAGATCTTACCGTGACACTACGGAAGACAGCAGAAAGCAAACTCATAGAAAGTGATAAACATCTCATAGTTATTTCAGGATTACGCGCAATTTAAAGACAAAAGTTTTCCTTGAAGAAATATGTTGATAGGTATGATCAATGCATAATAATACTCATAGGAACATTTTTTTCATTTGAAGAAAGAGCAAATTATGTCGATCCGTAGATATGATTTTTTCAGTTCTTGCCGCTTCACAGTGGTATCCACCGACGCATAATTTAATTTGAACTTTTCCTTGCGGAAATATCTCAATAGACGTGATCTGCACATCATGGAAGCTCTGAGAAAAAATTTTTTCCCTTTGAAAAGAGAGCATTTGAATCAGCGGCTTATGCCGAAAAGGGCAGCTATAAAATTTGCGACGCGAGCTAGCTGCGAACTGAACACTATACATTGAGATATTTGACAGTATGATGCATGATAGAACTGTGGATCGGTGGATCGGTGGATCGGTGGATCGGTGGATCGGTGGATCGGTGGATCGGTGGATCGGTGGATCGGTGGAATAGCGGAATATCTTGAGACGCGGAATGAATTTGTGTATGAAGCAAAAGTCTCAAAAAATGGAATTGCGATAAAAAAGAAAGTTGTTTGCAATTGATGGCGAAATGAAAAGACTTACAATAAACTTTCCCCCTTTGATTCATTTAAAATTAAAAGAAGCATAGGTTATCATTGTTGGAACCCAGAGGATAAGGGAACCATGAGGCTTTCAAGCTAGCCCCTTTAAATTATTGTTGTTATCATTATCATCATGAGTGATGATATTATTTGTTACCATTTCATCATTGGTTGAGCATCGATTAGACGATCTATTCTTAAATCATCTTTCTCCTGTGGAACAGGGTACTTATAATTATGTGGGAAGCGGCAGGTTTTCTCTTTCGCCAGTGGGACAAATATTCTGCAACACCACTTTCTAGCCTCATTATACAAACTCTAGTCCTTTTCAGGGCTCGTGCTATGAAAATCGTGTTATACCAGTAGCCACATGCAGTCTATGAATGTCTACTATTTTTTTTCTGCCATATGGCCATATGTTACACATATTTGGCAAATGGTAACTGGTTTATCCCGTTGTGAGGTTTGATTTGACCTTTTTAAGCGATTTTATTCTTTCTTCAAGTACTAGTTGATTTTGTGTTTCTGTTTTGGATACATTTTACAATTATTAAGCTGCTCATATACCATGTTTTGAGGTCTTGCAGATTCCATTTGTTTTAACCTTTCTTTTTGTCACGTATTCACCTTGTGAGCTACAGTATTTCGCTCCTCGGGTGTGGATCTTTGTTTTTCATTCCTTAGCGGCTTCGCAACTTGCTTAAGCACTCCCCCAACAACTCTGCCAGCTACGCACACAAGTTATTACGACCTTGCATGTCAAATCGCCCAAATATTACACAACATATCCCCAAGCAAGCTCTAGTTAGCGCTTCAATAGCGTCCAGTTACACATATATTCAGCAAGGACTTATTCGCTAAACGCTAGATATCAACAATGTACTGTTGCACCGTAAGAGCTTTGTCATAACTTTTAACTAATGAATTTTCTGAGAACTAGTTCCTATTTATTTCCAAAAAGAAATGTTGACTTCTTTCATGATTAAAACAAGCATCAAGTCAGAAGTGTGACATGAACAATTTGCTTGGGGTAAATTGCCATACTGTTCACCTGTCTTTAGAAATTTCGAGGGGCGGGAGTCTGAGACTAGTCCTGACCCGGCGCCTGTGACTATTTAAACAATAGAGCGTTTCTGTCGAGGAACTATCGGCTGATAGTTGTCCCGCGGAAATTTGATGTTCTTAAAACAAATATGCTAGTTTTAAGAACATCAAATTTCCAAGGGGCAACTATCAGACCGATAGTTCCGAGACATAAACACTCTATTGTTTTTATTGTTCACCACTAAATTTTCTTCCGCGCCTACAGCTTGTCACAAATGTCAATAATTCGCAACCGTACATTGGCTAAATAATACGTTATACCTGTCAGAATTCAAAAGTCACTGTTTTTCCGATCTGCCTAACTTCGCGGCCGTCAAACTATTCAAAACTTTTCACGGATGAGTACTATCAATCCAGGTATTTTCCGCGGACGGGACTATCCATCCGGGTATTTTCCGCGGGCGGGCACTAGCACTATGGGCTGATAGTGTCTCTCCACGGATGAACACTATCGCGTCACGTGATATATTAAAACCAATAAGAACCGGAGAAAATTTAGTGGTGAACTATAATTGCTGATATGAAATATTAGAAGATGGATGAAATTTGACAATAGTCACAGGCACCGCATTCAGTTGAAATATTCCCGTAAACTCCTTCGAAATATTGTTTTTCCTTTTTCCGACGGGTCTTGACATCCGGTCGATCCACTAATAATCGACGAGTTGGCACAAAGATTGGCTAGCACCATTGCTGATATTTAAAGGTCAATAATTATCGCCATGACATAAATTGACGCCAAGAAACACGTTGATCTCGAAGAACGACCACTATTTCACATGCCTGATGCCACAAAAAAAAAAAAAAAAATAGCCAGCAAATGAACATTCCAAATCCCTTACGTACTGAGAAATGGTTTCGATTTCTATAAATTTAACTATATTTGAACAGTAACATGATAATTTGCTGACACTGAACGTTTAACCTTCAACATGCAAGTTTCATAACAAAGATTTCCTCCGGCCCTAACCTGGTCTGATGAAGTTTTCCAAAAAAAGAAATTTTACATAATTTGATTAGAAATTTGAGGCTTGTGAAAATAAAACTAGAGAAATCCCATGGAGGTTCATGGATGAATAACTAAAATCTTTTGTTTTATTCCAGATAGCCTCGGAGCCATGTTAGAATTTTGATAGATCGAAAATGGCCTATCAGGCAACTAAGGGTTAGTAACTGAACTTACATCTTAACATGTGACTAAGGATGCATCACTCAGTTGCCGGCACAAACACCACTTACCCAAACGGTGACGAATTGAAGTCCCTAATGCAAGAAAACCAAAAAGAAAACCTGCTTGTCTTTGATTTTCAAGCAAATAAGTAAGTGCGTGAATGATTTTCAGTTTCACTGGTCGAGAGGTATAATATGCTTAAATTTCGACATGCAATGTTTTTTTTAATGATTCGCACTACTTTTAATGCCACAGATCACTCGGACGAGATTATGCACTGACACACTTGAAACCATTTATAACCACGATCTCGTGGTTTCCCTTTCACTCAAACACTTGTTACTTCATCGTGTCATCGTTTAAAGATTTACTTATAGCGGATAAAAGGTCAGTTTGTTCGACTACTTCTGAGGATGAAGGGTAACAAACTAAAGAAGATCCAGAAGTAGTGAACGTTAGACTTTGTACCACTCAAGTTTTTTTTTTCATTGAACTTTGAATGTACCGCAATTGAGCTTTGGAAAAATACTCACTCACAGATAAACATAAGGACAGGAACAAAAGCTGCTGTGGAATGTGTTGGTGAAGAAAAGGTTCAAAGTTTCTTCAGGTTTTCCTCTTGACGAAAGTCCAAGGTTTTTCTCAGATTTAACCCTCACGGGGTTTGACTGTTTCGTCTATGTCACAGATATTTTGAAACATAAACGTCTTATCTTGAGAAAGGCATGCATGAAAGTGTACCCTATCTTGGGTAAAACTCCCGCTCAATTAATTTTGTCGGTTTCCAGTACAGCTTTGTCGTTTTATCATTCGCATTTCATTGGCTGTTCCATGCTTTTGTCGACCACAGAACGAGTCTGTTTTGACGAATTTCATCTTGCTAAAGGTTAAGCAGTTAAGTGCTACTTTCAACGAACTCAAACTTCTCTACAGTCCAGGCATGTTAAGAAGCCAAAAGCTAGTCAATTTTTCAGTTGCCACTCTGTAGAAAAGACGATGGTAGTAAATTGGTAACAACTGAAACCGAACTAGTAGTTATGTGAAGTTCAATTACAATGTGACGCTAATTGACGCAGTTCAGTGTCGCTTAGAATAACGAGGAATATGGAAGTAAAACTTTAACTAACTTTTGGTACTTCCCTATCACCGTGGTTCGCTCAGCATTTTCCAACATTTTTACATCCCAAATTCGGGTTCTGTCCTCGTGTACCGGTTCACAAGAGCCAATACAAAAGACCAAACAATACACAATAGCTAACCGATGACTCCTAAACAAAGAAAGAACAATGGTAATTCCCTTGTGAACCGGTACACCAGGACAGAACCCAAATTCGTCAACCTAATCTATGAGACATTTTGGCCATCGATTTCAACTGCAGGTAAAGTCACAGGAGTGGTGTAAACTTTGCCACATATACTGAGCATATTACTTAAATTATCATCGATAAAAAATCTATGGCGTGGATATTTAAGTCCGCCCCAGAGAATTCACCTCATTACGAACGAATCCAACCAGCCTTGAAACAGCAGACGACAAAAGAAAAGTTGGCGAGTCTCTTGCTCTAAATTGCTTCAAAGTGAAAAATTAAATATAAGACATGGACGCGCATAGATATGAAATTTCTCTTCGAGTGTCCACTCGACACGAGAGGAAGATTTCCACATCCCTAAGTAAACATGTATTATTTTGTTGCGTTCAACAGAAAGCAGTCCTAACCTCGTCTGTATTGAGTTTCTCTTAGTTTTTTAGACAACCGGTGCACGAATGACATCATTGCCACGCATACGCACATCATCGCAAAGCCCGTGCATATGTGATCATTTCGTCTCTCAATCGTTCGGATAGTCGTAACGCTACGCAATTTTCTGGCCGTGAAGTTAACTAAACATGCAGTGAAGTAAACAACAATCTAAGCATAATTAATCCTATACTGTGGGGGTTTCGTATTCGTAAGAAATTCTTACGATTTTTGCTGCTAACAGCAAATCAAGAATTGTTTTGAATAAAGCTTTTGTCCCAAATATTTCTTGGTCACTTTCATCTTGCCTCTCACTGAAAGGTCCCATGAAACATGCGATCTTTTCACGCACGGACAAATTTGGATAAGATTTGACGACGTCACCAGTCTAGGACGCCACCTGAAGTTGGTTTTCACCTAAAAATGACACTGCACATGTCTGTGTGTGAATGGGACGGCGTTTCAGATGTGGTGAGTACGCCATTTTTTAAATTTCGCGTCGTGCACAAAACGTGAGTATGTTTTTGTTTTTGGAGCTCAAATTATTCATTTCTTTCACCGTTTCCGCTGTTCTTTTGTATAATCTATTTTTAACAGTGCTTGTTATTTCATAAATAGACGATGGATTCCAGTTCCGAGTAAGTAGACTCCACATGTTTTCCTTATTAACAAAATGGAAAAATTTATCATGTTGAGCATCAATTTATCATGTCACGTGAGAGGTCGGCTGATGTAAGTAGAGTGTAGTTATAATCAGAAGTCAAACTCTCAGTCTCTACAGCGAGCCTAATCAAAAGTTTTCGAGCGCTGCGATCTTTCTTTTGAAGTCCCGATACATTTTCCTCCTGATTGCCATGTTTTACCAATTTATCCATGAATTGGCAATTTACTGGTTGCTCTTATGCCGTTTCCGCGGCTTGAGAATAGATAGTTCGGAGATGCTTGTTTTCTGGATAATTACAGCAATATATTTATTTCTCGGCTTACCTTTAAAGTGATTTGAGTCTCACGTAATTAAGACTGTCATATTTATTATATTATCCATGTAAGTTTTATCACACTACAAAGAATACTCATTTTGAAAACCTCCATTACATTAATTTTTTTTATACTTTATCAGAGACCAGCTAAGTTCAGGAGTTTGATTATATTTCGTCAGGTAAGCCAAGAACATCAACCAAGAGAGGGATATCGTATTTTTCGAAGCGAAAATCTGTCTTACACTCAGCCTTTCATTTATCTTGCAATGTAAATCTTTCATAATTCCAAAGAGGATACTGTGGATTTTTCAACTTGTTAGCATCATACAACAACAGAAATTCATCCTCACTGATGATTTCCTCGCAAAAACTTAAAAGAAGTTCGTCCAGCGCTTTCCAGAGAGAACGCCATTCTCGACCAAGGGGCTGGAAAAAGTTCGCGTCTTGTTTATTTTTTCTCAAGTCTAAATTCCCGCGCAAAGAACGCCGTTCTCGCCCCAGGCCTTTATATGCCCTGAAGTCCTAGAAGAAGACGCCGTCCTCAAATCTTTAAGGTCTCTATTTACTTTAAAGGGCCACGCTCAACCAAGATGCATTGCGGTAGGGGTGGCTTTTCTCAGTAATTTCTGTATTACAGAAAAGGAAAACCTACCGTGTGTGTAATTGCTGGTTAGCCCTATCGAGGCAACAGCCTATTCTTTACAATAGCGAGAAAAAGCCAAAATTTGTCGGATCTAAGATCGGAATCATGCGCAGTCGATTGCTTTTTTTATATCCGAGGGTGTTTGTGATGACACGTAAATGCACGTGGAAATATCGATCGATTTCGAGCAAAAGCTGTGTACACCCGCTCTGCTTGTAATTAAGGACACGATAAACGACACACTGGAAATACATCTACTAAAGGTTTCCTGAGTCTCTTAAACCGAGTTCTGGTATTTGTTATGTTCTTTGGCCTATCTCAAAAAAATTTAGGGGCTCTGTTGTTGTTTCACAAAAGCCCTTTAAAACTAAACTAGTTAGAAAATTGTGATTCTCTTTTGAAAAGCCACACCAACCCCTATTATACCGTTTATTTCAAATTGTATTACCAGTATTTCCTTCAAGCTCTGACGCCAGCACCTACTTTCACATTGAAACTTCTAGTATTATTCGATTAGATCTTTAAATCTTAATCGGGAACCGGCTTTTTATACCTTCGTCTGGTTTCTTCGTGTGTCTATCGTCTATTACTACGTATTTTAGACGTTTCATTCCGCGTTCGCTATCATGAAGCCATCGGGGAAAAAAACATCGTCCTGCACGACAAAAAGCCGCCGTATTACATGGCTGACTAGATAAATTCAAAAGTATGGAGTGAGCGAAATACAGCTTTGGGATTTGGCAAGAAAACGAGCATAGAGAGTCTGCAGAAGCCCAGCTGCAACACAGCATTTCGGTGGAAAGTCAAATAGAAAGCTCCTCTCGGCCTCTTGGGTGACCGACGGACGGGAGAACGGTTACAATCCATCTCAAGCCTAATCTCCTGTAAGGTTTTTAAATTCCCTTTCACTCGCGGTGGGACAAATTCAGAGATACGTTTCTCTTTAATTTCATCTTGAAATCCCATATTCTTTATGCACATCTAGAAACGTTATGAGTTTTCATTGAACGTGGAGCGTGACGAATTTATTCATAGAAGGCGTAGCGCTTCTCCTTTTTACAGAATCACGCGAGTATAATCTCTTGTCAGAATATAGCCGTTTCCCCGTCTAACAAATTTTTCTATTTGTCTTTGGTTCTCTTCCACAGACAGAAAACGTCTTTAATTCATTTCCTCTACCATAGCGATTTAGTTTTGCTGAGTGATCACACGCTGTTTATATTTTTGTCATGAAAATATTGGCAAAAGCTACTGCCGTTGTTTCGGTGTGTGCGAAAAAGTATCAAGTTCTCGGACAATAAAAATAAAACAATGGCGTAAAAAGCGCACTGGTTGAGCGTGGTCATTTAAGGTTTCTTCCCACCTTTACATGGCGAAAAATTCGTTTTTTCTTTTATTGGACAAGACTGAAGTTAGACATTTTACCTAACAACAACATCAACAACAAACGTTTACAAAAAGAAAAATTTTAAAATCTCAAAAAACCAGCTATGAGAACGATCCTTCGCAGCAAAGCACTATTTGAGCAATAGTGAAAATCAGACCTGAAAAAAATTTCAGGCCTGTACGGGATTCGAACCACTGACCTCTGCGATACTAGTGCAGCGCTCTACCAATTGAGCTAACAAGCCAACTGGGAGCAGGCCATCAAATTAATTCGATATAAACCCGTAGATGATAAATCAAACAACAACAAACATATGAAACATATGTGTGAACTGCGGTTATGAGACGTATATGAGAACGATCCTTCGCAGTAAAGCACTATTTGAGCAATAGTGAAAATCAGACCTGAAAAAATTTCAGGCCTGTACGGGCCTGAAATTTTTTTCAGGTCTGATTTTCACTATTGCTCAAATAGTGCTTTACTGCGAAGGATCGTTCTCATATACGTCTCATAACCGCAGTTCACACATATGTTTCATATGTTTGTTGTTGTATGATAAAACTGCGGCGAAAAACCGTTGATCTCTCTAAAAAATCTTTTTTTGAATATCGTAACCGCCTTTCGCCATACATTTCTTTCTAGCGGGCTGCAATGTTTGCCCCGTGGCGATCCCAGAGATCCTTGCGCAAACGCAGAGGTCCGGTTACTGGCAACTCATTCATTTTATGTTATTTGCATAGTTTGTTTACATCGCGCACTTGACAAAATTCACACGTGAAAGTTCTCTGCTGGTGTGAAAGTCTTTTCTCATGGATAAAAAACACAAATCAAAATTAGAGAGGAGTCCGTGGGCAAAGAAAAAGAAAACAGGCCCAAAGAGGAGAGAAATGACCCCATTTCGTCAGGAAAACAAACCAGTCCTGGCATTCCTCTCCATGCTGGCTTCCAAATTACGAACAAAGAAGTCGCCATCAAATCTACATTTGTTATACACAAGGTTAAACACGAAGTTTCCTTTCCATAAGCAAGTACCAGCCTTGATACAAAACATGGGCAATCGCCTCAAATCTGTGTCAAAGTGTATCAGGAAGTTTTTAATTTTGAAATATTTTTCACGTTGTGTCCATTTACGCAACACGTTTCGCATAATTTACGTTACTCTAACTTTAGATGCGTATATCTAGACAGCCTATCAAAATATCGGAAGGGCTAAACACACTGTAGTTGATTGATGCCTTGTGAATAAGACTGCGCAGCCATTTTTCTCGTGCAGCGGGATCCGATACCCGGTAAATTCCGATCAGTAGAAGGACCTTCGGTCGTTGATACTCCCTACATTACAAATAACGCCCAAATTGTATTTTTATTGTAGACTGCATTTATTAAACTTTCTTTTGATGTATAGTTCGTTAGGGTTTTCTTGAAACTAGTGCGCGTACGATTTTTTCTCGAAGGACACCGGCCCGTGAAGGTGGGAAGTAACCTGAAAATCCTACCTGCATACGTACCTGTTTCACATGTGTGAATCGAATCACATGAGCAATTTTCATTTTTTATCCTGATTTCTGAGTAAAAACTGAATTTGCATACATTGATTTTTTTCGTTGAAAGTAAGTTCTGTAAATGGTCTTCTTTCACCGGAAATGATGATTTATAAAAATGAACTGGCCATTGTGTTTGCCGGATCTTTCGGTTCTTAAAAATGTTAACTTTTGCCTGGTCACGCGTTACACGTGTCAATGAAGCAATTTTGGGGCACCTATCTCGAACTGACTGCATACGGAGCTTAGGCCCCTCTCAAAAAAATAGCAGACAAGTACAATCACGCCAGATTCTAGAGTCACTGAACTGACTCGAACGCACTTTAAGCTTTGATAACCCGCTCTAGTTTATTTTCTAAAACCATAATGTTTTGTTAGAAAACCAAGACATTCCATTACCGAAGAATATACTCGCAATTGTATATATGAGCTTTATTCGATCTGAAATTAAATGTTCAATACAATCTTCTTGACTAAATAAACTAGTGGTAAGCAAAACAATCAAGGAGTGAAGCGAAAATAATTGATATAAAAGTTTCCAATAATCAAAATGCCATGCGCTCAAAAACCAGTCCACGTACTATAAGAGCTCATAGATTTTATATAAATCGAAAAAACTGAGTTGATTGACGATATTATTTACAAAGATTATGAACTTACTTCAATAGAGAGTTTTCTTAACTTTTCTGGATCGGGATAGCCGCACGCAGAGTAATACGTAACCAGTAGATCACTGCAACGAAAGGCGACTGACATTCTAGCAGCTGATTGGCGATATCAATATTGTAAGATTCAAACGTGCGTGACCTCTCACGTAGGCGTGTTACTCTTGTTTAAATTTTAACCCTTAATCTTCATGTGACTCGTTTGATTACACTTTTAAGTTCTCGTTTTTCGATATATAATATTTAAGTGTTGGTCACGGTCTTTGTTACGGCAAGTTCTTGTTTTAAATCATCGGTTAATGGGAGGAAATATCTGTAAGTCGTTAGTCCTTTTTTTGTTTTCATTTTTTTTGTTAATTTTCTTAGATCTATTACTAGAAGTTTCAATGTGAAAGTGGGTGCTGGCGTCAGAGCTTGAAAGAAATACTGAATCCACAGAGAAAAAGGCTTTGACTGTGAACGAGATCTAATGAATTTCTCTTTAAAATCATCTCTTGGCTGGAGTCTACTAACACCTGTAAAACACTGTCGTAATTTTACAGGTGTACAGTTACAGCTTCTTTCAAGGTTAGAAATCCTAGTAAAACACCACCATTTTAATAGCAAAATGCCTTGAACAATAAATGAATAAAGGAAAGAACTGCTGCATAGAGAAACGCTACCCGAAATGTTAAAAGTTAAAAAAAAACAAGTGATGGATGATTTGTTAACCAGAAAAGCAAAGGGGAGGGGGTGTTAGTCTTTTTGGCTTTGTATTTCTCACGACTCGCGATTATTCATTGAGTGACATCACAGAGGTCCCAAGCTCACGTCTCGAGGAAAAGCGGAGGATATCTCATAAAAGCGTCACGTGTTGTGTGACATGGTATTAAATCACGCCAGCAACCATTGAGAATTTAAATGTGTTATAAGGAAGAGTAAGATGTTTTAGGCTTGCTTTGCCATCACTGTTTTTCGTCTGATAACAGGAAAAGCAATGATGGCAAAGCAAGCCCAAAACAGCAGAAATCGCCAAAAACCACATCGGACCCACAGAGTGAGTAAGTTTTATCAGTCTTACTTGTAAAATGTTCATATTTCGGAATATTTAGTGTTTTAAATGGACCACATTCCGTTCCCCATACTATTCCTTAGGACGCATTCAAATTCTCAACGGTTGCAGGCGTAACTAAACAGCGCGTCACACAACGCGTGACGCTTTCGTGAAATAATCCTTCGGTTTTAAGAAGTGAGCCTGGAATGCCTGTGGTGACATGGTTTCGACTCACTGCGCCTTATTTGCACCTCCGAAAACCTTAGCGTCTGCAAGTCATTCGATCGCTATCTACGTTTGGTGCGGTTTTAGTTGAAAACTCTCATCTAGTTTACTGATAATGTAAGTCAAGGTAAAAAATATTTGAGACTTTTTTCAAGAGGCAAAAATCTCTGAACGTGCGGCCAGCATTTTGTGTCGAGGCATACTGTCGTCCAGGTCTAATCGCTCGCTGCAATCGCTCATTCGTCTGTCGCTCCAGCTTTCCTTAGAAGAACAGAGGATGGAATATCCATCTCTAATACTCAGTTTAAACATTGCTAGGCATACCTTTTAAACGAAATCGGCAGAGAGACGTTCTCTTGATTACTTCAGAACGGGAAAGTAGATAAATTACGACCACATCGAAACGATGCATGGACATGAAAATCTCTGGGAATTTACTGGGATTAGGATTGCTCAATATAATATCTTATTTCATCCATATTTGGTCCCTGGTGAGCAACTGGGTCAGTTGCATGAAATCTTCTGTGCAAAGTTAAAATATGTAGCTGGACCAAACGTTTTGATTTTCCCGTTATAGAGAGCATTCATATGTTGCTCTCGGTGGGGAGGAGAGAGAATCGGGATCAGTTTGCAGGATTCCCTGCACCACCCGTGACACCTTCTACAGTTTTCATAGCATCAGCAATCTGGGATGTCACGCAGCTTTCCTAATATAACGAAGTCACTGATTTGAGTCGGAAAGTTGCTTAATCGAAATAGCGCTTTATACTATTACTAAAAATAGATTTTGTTACGTGATAACCTGTGAGACCCCCCCGCACAGACTCAGACAAACATTGCGACCAGCTTAATTAAAGGAAATGTACGAGCGAGAGCTGTAAAATTAAAACAAAACGACGGAATATTTCGTCAAAAAATGACTTGGCGTTCTGAAAGGAAGGGGCATGGTTGGTGCCAAACACTGTTGTTGGGGTGAGTGTAAGACAGACTCAAGATATGCAGATAAATGGCCAAAATCACTCAAAGAGTGAAAGGAATTAGGGAAGAAAGTATTCATTCCTTTCCCAAAACCTTCGCGAGACATGGCAAAGTGCAAGCGTTGGCTGGTGGCTTGTTCGCATGAGTTTTTTACGGAGAAAAACATAACAAGAAACACTTAAGTTATATTTGTGCTCTTCACTGGCCCGGCGGAAAAGGTCCAACAGCCGAATTTCCCGATCCACTAAAGGCAAATCTAAGACCAGCGCAAGTAAGTTGAGCACATGCTCCTTAGAGGAAAGCACCGAAAGAAAGAGAAAATTCAGCGTCAAAGAAACAGAAATTATTCAATGACAACTGCCTGAACATTAACTACATAAACTACATAAACTACATGAACTGGCATTTAATAGAAACACAATCAGTATTGAGCGAAATATACAAAAATCCGCCGCTCGTATCTTACAAAAGAGGGCGATCGCTCAAAAACATCCTCGTGAGAGCCAAACTTTGAATAGGTTATTCTAAACACGCGCTGGGGAGTCGTGTAGGCCTGTCAACCCCCTTTTTACATTGTTTACATCAGAATTTTCTTGAAAAACTTTGTCAGCAAACCATTTTCCATGATCGATTGCCGGATCAAGGGTGTGACAATTCTCGCATCTCACACAGTCTGTACAAGTTCTTCTCGTTTACCGCTTAATTTTAAGCCCCTACATTTTAACCACCGTTTTAGCTGGTCTACAGTGTATTCTTCCGGTTCTCTTTCAAATTTGGAGCCAGGAACGCCGTCCTCTTCGGTCAGAACTGTAAGGGAATAAGCGAACTACTCGCCATTTCCCTTGTAACTCTCAAAGAAGTGGAGTTTGTTTGTCTGAGTCAAGCGGGGGCTCTAAAATTTCATGACGTCATTAGTATAAAGCGCTATTGATTATATAGTACTTAACTTTCAGCACTTAAACTATTCAAGTTATTTCAGTTCGATCTGATCATTTGATTTCAGCGCAGTCACCGAGAGGAACAAGGTCAATTTTTGACTTTCGAATGATTTCCAAGGTAATCGAAATTTGTTTCGCTAAAAGTGTATGAGAATCACGTGATGTAGAACATTGATTAGCATTTAAGCTTTGTACTTTACATCTCATTTCAGTCAGTAAATGATTTTCAAAAGGAAAGGTCTAGTATAAGTTGCTGACCCGAAATTAAACAAGCCTTAAGCTAACCTGTAGCCAACGGCCCGCCACAGAAGTAAGTAAAATATGATTGTTAAATTATGTTTAGAGCTATTTTGGAGTCAAATCATTATATGAGAATTTAGTCATACATAGATACAAACGGTTTTGTATTGTCCTTTTTTCAGATCGAATAATTGCAATATCGTCAATAAATAACAATCAAATTATACGATTTGTGGGGGATCACTTCGTCGGCATTACTTCCTACGCGGAACAAAACTAACTTCGCAAGTAAGCTGAAGTTAAAGCATTTACAAGACAGTGTCGGAAACATAGAGACGCTCCCACGCGAGAACAAGAATTTCTTCACCTTTGAAACCAGATATTTCGTTTTGTTTGTACAGTGAAAGTTGATTGATTAAATTAGTGATTCTCATATTACCTACATGTAAAGAAGCGATTACACATTAGACACACAACAAACAAGTTGGAATTACGCCTACGCTTGGTTTATTATAACGAGATGCTATTTTCCTATGACGTTATTGGTTATTAATTAGTCAGTTAGAATCTAAGAAGTCTTACGACTGTACACATATGTAGGTTTTAAAGTATTAACTTTGTAATTAATATCTGTTTTAGGCTAACACAACTCCTGAAGCTATTAAGCTTTAATCTCAGTAGTGTTAAATAAAAGGTTTTATTTCAATACTTTCTTTTGAAACCGAGCCAGAGCGCTATACTTTTAAGCATCGAGTTAAAACTTAAATGCAAAGGATGAACCGACTTTTTAACTGAAGGTCAGAAAGTATTTTTCATTTGATCACGTAACCAGGACAGATTTTTAAAATTATTAAATTTCCCTGGACACTCAAAGTTCGTTATTGAACAGTTTTAACTTGTGTCAGTGGAAAGCTTCAGGTCAAAATCTTCTTAAACAAGAGAAGATAGAGATCCAAAGGGTACAGAGCAGTCTGCTTCTAGTTTTCTGAAAGCAGTCATTAAAGTGAAAGTTACTCCAAACGTTCTAAGGGCTCCTTTTGCAGAATCTTAATTTTTTTCCGCTGAAATTAAAGTAAACTGCTAAGGGATTTTCGCAAGAAAGTAGCAAAACACTGGTTTGGTAACTGCAGACTTTGTCATTGAGTGGCGGCCAAAAATATAGGATATAAGCCAGGAGTTCACAAGATGTTGTGAAATGCTTCTCAAAACAATCAGCAGGATGCTTTTCTTCAGGTGAAATTCGATCCGATCATTAACAGAACAATGAACAATGAACAATGAAGTGTGTTGCCAGTTCTTCTCTTCCGGCAGCCCAGGAACACATGTTTGCAAATTTCTTGCCACTTGAACTTGAAAATTATATCAAAAGAAAATACTCAGGAAGACGGGAAAATACCCACACACTTTGAAAGGTCGACTGATATTTGGTGATTGACATTGTACAGAATCACGTTTGAAATATATATCCCATGAAATCAACGGAAGAGCGTAACGCGCCCGCGAAGGTCTAGAGTGACCTTAGATACAACACTTCTTCTCCCCGATCAAAACGCAAGAAACTGTTTATTTTGTTCATCGGCGACATGATCTTACTCGTAAAAATGAATTTGTACGTTACTCATCGAACTGATCTAGGTTAGACTAACATTTTTCAAGCCGGATTATAAAGTCGATTGAACTTTGTTTGCACAATTGCAGAATTTCGCGAAGTTCATGTTGAAGAGCCCCAACCTTACCTGGCACTCAATCTAGAGACTGGCCCAAGACAGACGAGAGTGTAGAGCTTTCGTTGCTGTCCTACATCTCAGGAGGCATAATGGGAAAGATAGATGTTGTGATATGATGGATTTAGCTGGTTTACTGATTTGATGAAAAGATGCTAATGATAATTCTTTTGAGGTCGACGATAACTCAAATGGCGTGGATAACAAAAAAAATAATTGAATGCCGGCCAGCATAGAAACTGGAACTACCTGAATGCTTTAGGAAAGGATTTCCTGGCCTCAGATTTGGAGTAATTGACAATCCATGCTGATGATGTACACAAGAAGAAAAGTCTCTCCAAACTTCCAATTGTTTCAAATTTAATTGAACTGATAAGCCATACTTGTTAAAACTGGCGTTCACTAAACTTTCCTCTAATCGCTCTACCGTGACTCGTAATCTTTAAAGCGGTACATGTCCGAACAGGTATTTAGCAACCTTAACATAATAGAGCGCTATGTTTTCACAAGACTGACATTTTTGGCTTTGGTTCATGAAAAAAAAAACATGCCAAAAAAAACAAACGACATTTCTTTATCAAGCGTTGTGCAATTACTCAATGACAATTAGCACGATTTTTCAGAGTTCAGGTCATTCCACTAATGTTTGTAAGTAGTGGGACGTTCTAATGTTTCCGCGTCTTTCAGATAAACCTCATCAAAATTGGTTAATCTGAACCTATTCCACCACTTAGTAAGCGCTTTGTCTGATGAATAAAACTTTTCACTTGGGCGTAGATTTGTGCAAACACAACACAGATTACAAGTGTGTCCCCAAGCTCACCTCAGTGAACAGAGCTTAGTTTTAGTGCAGAAGAAGGCGAGCAGAACAAGAAGAAGAATGGTGTTTAACCCGTTATTTCATTCGTGCTTTTTGATAGCACCTGTCTCGCCCCTCCCGCTTGCCTCATGCTACCCCTTACCCGCTAAAACGGAGATAAATTACGTCTTCTCTGCAGACTAGTTTATCGAGCGAGAAATTTGAAAAGTCGCACACACTGACGGGAGGTCGGAAGCGATACTCTTACACGTTTCATCGTAATGAAACGAGCATAAGCTTCGGCTGCAAGGAAGCGTTACACTCGTGTGACATTTGAAAGGCTATAAAGAAGTTTTTGCCACTCTTACTTTGTAGCGCAGCGAAGTACTCTGAGGATTCCCACTAATTGCCCCTCAGCCAACGGAATGTTCCTTTATGATAGTTTGTATGGAAACTAACATCTACTTGCCAAGGTAGACCCAGCCATACCTTATTAGTCTGGATTGTTCCACCCGTTTTGGCCTAAATAAACGCTTTAGCTTAAAATTACGCTTTGGCAACGTTTACCAGCACTGTTTACAACCGGATAATCATATGCACAAGGAAAATATTTGGCTCGAGGTCAGGGCGTACAAACCGAGTACAGAGAGGTCCGTGCGTCATGAACGAGAGTCAAGTATTTTCCCATCAGGCCTTCCCAGTGCATATGATTATCCGTTATAATTTGGCTAACCCAACTCATTCAATAAGTATTTTATCATGTGACCACTGATTAAAAATTCGAAAAGTTTGTTTAGCTTAAATAGGACGCGATAGACTAGCGCGCACGAGAAAAACCATCGGAAAAAAAATTACAACAAAAAATTTTCATTCATCTTTTTCGAGTCAGAACAACAAAATCATAATTTATCGTTTATCTTACCCCTCACCATTGAAGACCTTCGTTCGTGGGTTCTGTTCCTCAACTAAGTGACTTAAAGGCCTGTAAGTGAGATTGACCAATTTTTCAGTAGTTGACACAGATAAGCAATTATTGAGCAACATTTTGCTGTCTTATTAGTCAACTGAGCTAAAAGTTTAGGCGATGAAAACTGCTCCCTTATTGGCGGGGAGTAGCAACAAAATTCCTGAAATGACGTGCTGAAACATGGAACCTACCTGTTAAATGTCGCACGCAACATTAATTAAAGGCATAGGCTATTTGCAGCAGTTCACTGCATCTAATATGAATATTTCCTCTGTTACTTCGTTTATCCTCACTTCAAAGTCACATGGAATATTTACAGTTCTTAGGCCTGTAGGCGTAGGTTCCTACAGATGCCAGAGGTTGAAATTCAAGGACTTTTCAATGACTTTGTCAGCCAAATGTTAGAAAATTGAAGGACCACTTTTGGAAAGGTTTGCTGAAGCAATTTTAAAACTATTTAATATTATTTCTCAGCTTTTCCATGTAAGTACTGTAATTTTCAACTTGAAAATCGCTAAAGAAAGAGCATTGCAAAAATCAAGCCATCAGTCCTCAAATTCAAGTACTGTTAAGGCATTGAATTTTTTATTTTTACATTCAAGCATCTTCACGGACTTTCAAGGCTTTTATGAACTCTAAGTAGGTAATGTATTTGCCTTTAACTGCAAGGAGAGGGGAATTTTTTATCTATTATAGGTACTGGTTCATAGTTTGTTGCCAAATGTTCACCCAAGGGGAGTTTTCGGAAATCAGTAGATTGAAGCAATATTACTGTTCAATAATTCATATTACGTATGATGCATGATTCTCGCATTAGAGAGCGCTATTTAGGCAATAGATAGATAAATACTTTATCATAAACACCTTGCAGCCATAGGCTGAATTACGGAATATTTACAAATACAGATGATAAAAAAAGGAGGTATAAAATATTACAACTTCGTCGTTAAGAAAGAAGGAAAATTATCTACATCTTATAAATATGGCTAAAAATAAAACTGTTCTTCAAGCGCTCGGTTTTGCATATGGGGAGAGTGAAATCACTTTTGCGCCTCAGTGCGTATCTACAACTCTTCCTTTGGGAGAGGAGGCTGTGGAGTCTATGGGTGGGGTTACGGACTATCTCATCAAAAAGATAAATAAAGGCTAATAGTTTCGAAAGAAACTGTTTGGGGCTGCGTCGGTGGGAGTAACGAAATAATTTGGATATATAAACAAAGTTGAAATGGTAAATTGGCCACCGTAACGATTACAAAAGCTGACGTTTCGAGCGTTAGCCCTTCGTCATTCGCTCCGACGAAGGGCAAGCGCTCGAAACGTCAGCTTTTGTAATCGTTACGGTGGCCAATTTACCATTTTAACTTAGTTGATATATCCAAATTATCTCATCAAACAGATAGGTTGAAATTTTTCCCTCCTCTCGTGAAGTTTCGGTAGGCCAGCTGTTTCTAGTGCTACAGGATAGATGATTCTGAGTGCTCCTCTTTGGATCCGTTCCAAATCTTCGCTGATGTAGTTTGGTAGAGAACGGTGGAATACAGGACTTGCGTATTCCAAGACGGGCCTAATACATGTCACATAGAATTGCACAAGTTCGCTTGGTGCAACTCCGGATCTCTTGAGTTGTCTCAAAAAGTAGAGACGAGAGGAACATTTTCTACTTAGTTCAGAGGTGTGCATGTTCCACTTTAAATCGTGGCTAATGGTCACGCCTAGCAATTTGGCACTGGTGACTAATTCAAGGGGTTTGCCATTTAGGGCTAGGGGTTCAAAATCGTATTTGCTGTTAGAGAATCCAATTCGTAGTTCTTTGCACTTGACCTCATTCAGTTAGAATCCATCGATACTCGCTTGTTTTGAAAGGTCATCCGCAGCTTCTTGGAGTTTGCTCTCACTACCCTTAGTAACTATTTCGGAACAAGGTGTGTCGTCCACGTATTTCCACAAGTCAGCTGGGGTGTCCAAATCGTTAATCATGATGAGAAATAACCAGGGACCTAATTTTGTTTCCTGGGGGACGCCGGATGGTACAGAGCGCCATTCAGAGTGACAATCTTGAGCAAGTTTAACTCTTTGTTTCCGGTCCATCAAAAAGTCAACAATCCAGCTTTTGGTTTGACTCGGAATATCATATTTTGCTGGTTTTTGAACGAGAACACTATGGTCGATAAGGTCAAAAGCCTTACGGAAGCCAAGTAGAGCTACTCTTGCCGTGGCACCATTTCCTTCGGTGTTAACAAGCCAATTATGCGTCATGTTGACCAGAGCATGTGTGGTAGACGATTTGGGAATAGATCCGAATTGGCGAGGGTCGATACTTTGTAACACGGCTGGTTTAACGCATTTCTCAACAATGTGGTCTTCAGCGAGTTTGGACAAGATAGGCGTGAGAGAAATGGGACGGTGGTGCTCGTTAATATCATTAATGGGCCTTTGTTTTGGGACCGGGACTACATCAGCCTCTTTCCAGGAAGGTGGAAGGCAAGAATCGTGGAACGAGGAGTTAAGGATCCCAGAGACTGGTCCCGCCAAGAGATCAGCGTTTTCTTTTAATAACCATACCGGGATGCCGTCTGGCCCTTGTGCTTTGGAGGGGTTGAGTGCAGACAGTTTCATAAAGGTTGACAACTCCGATATCGTATTTACGGCATGACTTTCGTTGTTGGTTTGTGGTGGATCAAAAGGATTATGGGTAAGAGGTTCAAAACTCTGCATTGGAGTCAGGAACGCCGAATTGATGTAATTCGCCAGATCACTAGGTGATCTGGCGAATAACGAAAATCAGACCTGAAAAAAATCAGGCCTGTACGGGATTTGAACCACTGACCTCTGCAATACTAGTGCAGCGCTCTACCAATTGAGCTAACAAGCCAACTGGGAGCAGGCCGTTAAGTTGATTCGCAATAAACCCGTGATGATAAATCAGATATGATGAATATATGAAGTTCATATCTTTTGAACTGTGGTTATAGATACGTATGATGCACGATCCTCGCAGTAGAGAGCGCTATTTATGCAAAATCGAAAATTAGACCTGAAAAAAATCATGAATCAACTTAACGGCCTGCTCGCAGTTGGCTTGTTAGCTCAATTGGTAGAGCGCTGCACTAGTATCGCAGAGGTCAGTGGTTCGAATCCCGTACAGGCCTGATTTTTTTTTTTTTTTCAGGTCTGATTTTCGCTATTGCATAAACAGCGCTCTCTACTGCGAGGATCGTGCATCATACGTATCTAATACCGCAATTCAAAATATATGAACTCATATATATTCATTGTATCCGATTTATCATCACGGGTTTATTACGAATCAACTTAACGGCCTGCTCCTAGTTGGCTTGTTAGCTCAATTGGTATAGCGCTGCGCTATTATCGCAGAGGTCAGTGGTTCGAATCCCGTACAGGCCTGATTTTTTTCAGGTCTGATTTTCGCTATTGCATAAATAGCGCTCTCTACTGCGAGGATCGTGCATCATACGTATATTTACTGTTTGTAAATAACTTACAATATCAAAAGCGCCAGTAGAATATGGCCTGTTCGTATGTTTGTTTTAGACATCATCAATGTTCATTAATTCTGTCAACAAAAACTTAATATCTTTCTTGTCTTTCTTATGAAAAGCATTTCGCCAAATTTTACACCCTTTGGAATTGAATTTTCCTTTATCACGTTTTTACTTCCAGCGTAAAATTGACAAACGAGGTGATTATGGCAACAAATGACGCAATCCTCGACTAGTAAGAGCGCGTGTATCTCTACAATCATTGGAAAAATTTTACTAAAAAGTTATACTCTTTTTATAATCTCTTTCTTGGATACATTTTTTTGAAATTTTTGTACATACAATCCTGGTATCATCCTTTCACCACCGCCCAAATTCCGACTTTGAAATCATTGTAGTTTGAAGCAACAGGTGTTTATCACTGTATCTATGTAAGAGGAAATGAAGTGCCATTATTTTCTCTTGGTCGGTGCAAAGACCACGAGGCCACAAAGCGTTGACTCGAACTACACAGACTAGGCCATTTTCAATATATCTAAATTCAAGCTTCACTCCAAGGCCAGGAGGGATGAATAATTAGTTATTTTTGTTTTTTTCTCCCAAGCCTCTGAGCCATGTTAGAATTTTAATACTTCGAAAATTAATGGCCTATTGCCCTGGTGAGTGATGGCTCAAACAATGTACCACGTAGATAAGAGGACCTGTCCATTACTTTGATCGAAGAAAACGAAGATATCGGAAAAAGTTGACCCGTAAGGGTTTGGAGTAACCTGACTCGTTTTCAATTGATATCAATAGTTTATGATAAGTTTCTAATCTCTCGGTCAAGGCAGTTGCCTACCGTACCATATTTCAGTTCGTGCTTGTTCTGCATATTCCCCACAAGACCTGGAGAATCAAAGATTGGGTTCAATATATCAGACGGATACCATTGGACCTTTCGCACTGAGAAGTTCGAAACTATCTATGTCCGAACTCACCAATTAAATATAACTTAGAGCGTGGCAGCATCCTTGCCTTTGCTTTCGTCTAATAAAGAAACGTTTTATGAATCGCTGAGCCTATAACAACATGATTGTGGTTCTCATAGGTTTTGGAAAAGCGGAAGTTCTTGATGAGCGTAGTTTTTGCTGCCACTTAATAAAACTAAACTGTCAACCAGGAGAAAGAAGGTGCCATTTTATCTTCAGTTTCGTAAGATTCTCTCGAAAACTTGATCTGAACCGTGGTTTAAGGGTTGCCTTGGAAAAATACTCATCCTCTTGATGTGTAGGTTATTTTATTTCACTAGTCTAAGAATAATTGATGATAAATAATTTTCTTCCGCGTTCCTTCCCGTTCCCCTCTACGACGAGAAGTACATGTACCTGTTCGGCTATTTATCAACAGCAGGTGTATCATCTATTTGATAATCCTTCACAAAATTTTATTGATCGATTTAATAGAAATAATTTCCAGTTTTACCTCATTAATTTCACCGCAATATTCTTGTCTAGCGCGTAAAATAGCCAAGGCAGTTTATGAACTCTCCATAATAAGGCACACCGGAAATATCGTTTTTACTGTACTGTTCCCTACCTTATTTCTGACTGTTGTTTACCTCGAGGTTCTGTCGACTGGACCACTCTTACTGGTGTATGGATCAGACGAAAACTAGAATAAGCCAATATTTTTGTTCAACAACCGATTTAGATGATGTTTTATTCATGTTATGGGAATCTCAAGCTTTTTTTTTTTTCCTTTTGAAATGACGTGTAACGATTTCATTGGCTAAAAAAGCATTGTCCAATAGCAATAAATAAAGGCTGATAGTTTCGAAAGAAACTGTTTGGGGCTGCGTCGGTGGGAGTAACGAAACAATTTGGATATATCAACAAAGTTGAAATGGTAAATTGGCCACCAATAACGTAGCTCCATTTTCTGCCTTTAAAAGCGCACACAACCCACAATCCCTCTATTCGCTCCGACGAAGGGCTAACGCTCGAAACGTCAGCTTTTGTAATTATTACGGTGGCCAATTTACCATTTCAACTTTGTTGATATATCCAAATTGTCCAACAGCAGTACGTATATTCCACTTTTGTTCCTTGTTTTCTTTGGTTCATAATTAAACATTATTCTCTTATCAACACGAGATAAATTATCATAACTCTCTGAGGAAATTTCGAATGGGAGGGGTTAGTTTTGAACTGAAATGAGCCAGATATGTTTCATAATCAGTAATCCGTATTACTTTTCATTCCTTTGGCTGTAGAGAAGCCGTAATTTGGGCGAGCGAGTGCTCAGTATTTTCTTAGCTAACTGATGGCCACCATCTTTGATTTTAATAGCAGCGGAAGACTGGGGAGAGAAAAGAACTGTACTAAGAGGGTTAGTGACAGTCAAAAATAAGGACAGGCTGGGATGGGAAATAGAGTTATCTCGCCCCCTTCCCCCCCTCTCTCCTACTGTCGACTCTGACACCAAATTAAACATGGCCGGTTAAATAAACGATCGCTCGCGTCTTAACGTTAACCCGCCATAATAAGACGCCTGCACTGTAAGCTATTCATTCCTTGATTACGCTGCCTTTTCGAATTAAATTGGCGTGAACGAGTCAGTGGTAGATGTAGCACATTCTACGGTGGCACAGGGAAAAATATTTTATGGTGGACTTAAATTGTAACAATAAGGGAGTTATAGCGTGACAAGAGAATAGGAACGAAAAATTTGCTCATCGTCTGCTCGTCTCCTTCGATCCTTTGCCGCTCGGGCGGCAAGGCGTATGAGAGCCCGCGCTAGAAGTAAAAGCAATAACAATGTACAAAAAGCTAAAGTATTTTACTGTCCGAGGTAAAAGTGTTGTTAAGTGTAGCGTTACAAACTTGTGTTACTTGCGTTATTCTTGAGTGAAGGCAGCTGGATATCGAGATCAAATTTGCATATTGCTAGGAGCGATACTCAAAGATGCAGCAGACTACAAGACTGGCAAGGAAGTTCGTACTTATCCATGAATATGATTTCCTTTCGCTTGTTTTAATCACTGCACACGTAACTACACATATCTTATTAGACATTTTGTTGTGTGGTATCGCTGACTATTTTTACGAGTTGTGCCGTATTTTGATAAGCCCGCAGGGCGAGTTAAAATAAAAACAATGAGTAAAATATTCAGCGATACTAAATGACAAAAAGTATGATAAAATATCTATTGTTCAATATGCCAAATTGCTATTTCAGTGCGGGCGAATTTCGCGGATATTGCGCGTGGCAGAAGTATGCGACGCGGAACGGAATTGGCGCGGTAACTGCTTCTCTTCGTTCGATTTCTCTGATAAACTTGGATCAATATTCGCTAGCCATCTCGACTCTTCGTCGTCAGAAAAATGATTTAAATTGTTCACCATATTTTTTCGTCACTTCAATCTATTTCGTATGATGCACGATCCTCGCAGTAGAGAGCGCTATTTATGCAATAGCGAAAATCAGACCTGAATAAATTCGGCCTGTACGGGATTCGAACCATTGACCTCTGCGATACTAGTGCAGCGCTCTACCAATTGAGCTAACAAGCCAACTGGGAGCAGGCCGTTAAGTTGATTCGTAATCAAATTTTTTCAGGTCTGATTTTCGCTATTGCATAAATAGCGCTCTCTACTGCGAGGATCGTGCATCATACGTATCTATAACCGCAGTTCAAAAATATATGAACTTCATATATTCATCATATCAGTCTATTTCGTTGCTAGCGCGATGAGAGAAAACCTGTCTAACCGGCTCTCTTGAGTACAAATACCACAAGATATCTGTATTCGTTTTGGGCGGTTCATGTACTATACGAAGCACAGTTGGATAATAATATTTGTTTCTTAAAGTCTTGTTTCATGCAAGATGACGTTTAACAGCAGCTGCGAGGTTTATGAGATTTACATGTCCCTGAATATTCACTCTTCTTCTCAGTTTTGAAGGCATCACACCATCGACTCGAATCGGGAAGACAGCGACATTTCCTGCTGAGTAACTAACATCTTCAATACATATGATATCTCAAATTGATGATTGTGATAACAGTGTAATGTCCATGCCTCTAACTCTTGGTTTGGGGGAGGAGGGCGCGCTCTTATCCTTAACAACGGCCGGCAATAGAGCTCACACAGCGGTCAAACATCAGGCATGCGCGGGGGGATCAATTCTGAATTCTGGCCAGCTGCGCGCCAATTTCCCGCTCAAACTTTCAAAGGTTGAAATTAAGGAAAAACCTCTCTCTCGCAAAGTAATATAAGCGAAAGATTGAAACGTTCAGAGAAACCTGTAAAAGGAAATAAAGAAGGGCTCAAGTCTTTTCCGTCAGTTAAAAAGTTCAATAATTAACCTCTTTCCACTTTCTTTGCTGTTTAACGGAAAAGGCTGAATAACATTCGGAGAGGTGCACTGACGGTACTGGAAAAAATGGCGACACTCTCTCAAAGCTGAAAAAAACTTTATAAATAGTGAGCTGTTTTCTGAGTTCCATTCAGTAGTGGACCTCGCACGACCTTTCGCATGTGAAGAAATTGAATAGCAAACGTCAAATGTCTCACCGAGATACTCCATGTCCTTCGCTTGCACTGTACTTAGTTCCTCATCGCCAACTAGAAGCCGAGGGTCTATTTTAATCTTTGCAGCAGAATTTCGCGGGTTGTCTAAAAATCGCGCGCGAATTATTTGAGTACAGGGAAAACGCGCAATGATAAATTTTTCGATCCATCGGTGCCTGCGTTCACGTAGAGAGATTTAATTATTAATGGATTGAGGTCTTGACGTACATAACGTACTACGTCATCCTCACAAAGTTTTCCACTCTTTTAATAATTAAATCGTCTGCCTTCGAGTTCAAAATTTTTTATTCCGATCTTATAAACCATTGCAGCAACGCACAAACTGGAAGAATTAGGTTAGTAGAACGATATGTTTTCTGTCCTGTTTTAGCAGTTTATCGAAATGATTTCGTTTTCTGCACCATCGGGTGTCTGTTAAGTTCTGGCGATTATTTGCTCCTTTCGACTTGCCGTATACTCTTAAATCATTTGGGTCCACCATTTGACATAGGTAGTTAATTATCTAGAGAACAAGGTATCGAAAGAGAGATTTAGGAGACTGACCGGGTTAATCTTGATCTATGAGACATCGAGTTTGTCTTTTTACCGAAAAAACTCAATCTGAAAACGACAAACTTATTTGATCAGGTTTTTATGAATTTCAGTTTTGCAGTCAAGAAGTGCCATCTCAGCTTACCCTTACTAAATCTTAGCTGTTAATAATGCATATTCAAATATGTTTAATTAAAAAGAGAGAAGAAAGAGCCATTAGAGTTACTTGAATCTCTGCTTCACCAAAAATGTCTCGACGTAAGGCGATTAAAATAATTTAAGAATCAAAAATGCCTGGTTAGGCTTGATATCGTGTCGGTGAGAATCAGTGACACGCTTAATAGGCTTTTTCTCGGAGTTTAATTTGGAGCTCAAAGCCTGAAGAAAGTAGAACTTATGTCTTATATGAGATTTGTGTTTTTGTCTCTGTTGGAGATTGCCTTCAGATTGAATAATCAGTACTCTTATAATGGCAACCTTTTTATTTTATAATTTATCTTTCGCATACACTTTCTAATTACTGATCGCTCTTGAAGAGGTTTATCGCGTTTTTACACACATCTTCTAGCGGAGGCAAACACGGAGCAAGCACAAGGAGCGAGACAATTACGAAGAAATACCCTATGCGCTTTTTGACTAAGTGGTTGACTTTCACTCATAAACCTAAGAAATTTCTCTCGTATAAGAAGCAATGTCATTTGCCGCGAATACTATTGCTCTACGATAATTTTTTGTATTGTCTCCGGATTCTGCTGTATTCTTCTGTGGCTAATTTCTGACGAACTTTTCCCATTTGTGGCTTCACCTGTTCAATTATTTTTTTGTATCAGATAAAGAATACCTTGTTGAGTCTAGGTTCAGATGCATGGATGTCGACTGTAGCTCAATTTCTGATATTCTGTTCTGAAGATGAATGATTTGGCTCCCTACTTGTTTTTTTTTTGTTTGTTTGTTTTTTTTCTCGTTGGCATGGCTGAAATGTTCGCAATCTTTTTTCCTGCTTTTGGGTTCTATTTTGAAATTTGATATTGTACAGTCGTTTAGCAACTTCTAGCACAACAGCAATTTAAAATGAATGACGCATTTCATAACTAAGAAACCGGTTTTATACTAGCGAAACCGACGCATTTCCGGCTGCACCAAAATTGTTGTCAATATCACGCTAGGCTAGCGCGCATCGACTTGAATGACTTATCACAAAGATTCGCCTTCGGTAGTCTCATCTTCGCCGTAATCTCTTCTACATTAGGTTTCACTATTGTTTTACCGATATAACAACCCCCGCACGATATTTGGGGAACAAAAGGGAAGTTTATAAGTCACTCTCCTCTCCTCCTTTTACCTACATACATGCATACATACATACCTACCTACCTACCTACCTACCTACCTACATACATGCATACATACAAACCTACCTACCTACCTACCTAAATACATACCTACCTACCTACCTACCTACATACATGAATACATACCTACCTACCTACCTACCTACATACATGCATACATACATACCTCCCTACCTACCTACATGCATACATACATACCTACCTACCTACCTACCTACATACATGCATACATACATACCTACCTACCCACCTACCTACCTACCTACCTACCTACCTACCTACATACATACATACTTTATTTGGTATAGTAGGTTAAATCAAAGGCAGCTAGAGGTTGATGTGAACCTACTGTCTACGGAATTCAGTTAAAACTATCTAGATGTACTATTATTAAACTGGATCAAAATTGCATACTAAAAATATTTGAATTCTTAATTCTTAAATTAAACGTTTCAGAATGGACCACGCTCACCCGAGCGATCAGACTACACGCTTTGCTTTTACTACTAAGGATCAAACCACACTTTATCGAAGGTTATAGACTTATTTTGAAATCTGAGATCTATTAGATCATGTTTAATTTCTGCTGATGTTGATAGCCACTCTTGAACTGAAAGCCTTAAACTGAGCCTGATAAAGTAGATGATAAATTGCATTACCCAGCTCGATGAAAGACGGCTTTTTATATGTGTCTGTATGGTTCGCCTACGTCTTCAGTAAAAGTGTTGTTAGATTTTACTCCCGCTAAGATCTCCCATCGTTATTCAAAAAGGAAGTCCCAGGAATGAGGGGGTTGTTAACGAACAAGCAAACTTCCTATGGAAACTCCATTTAGCCTCTGACGCACGTTGAAATGGAACAAAGCAACCCTGGACTAATAAATTCTCTAACGTCTGGCATTCGGGAAAAAATACGCCACTACAAATTGCTTCCTGAGTTCCTGTCGATAAGATATTTCTAGAAATTGAAGTGAAAGCTACGGATTTCTCCCATGAACGCTGATTGATCGGAATATGCCGAATGGCGATAAAACATCCTTCTTCACAGCAAGAGAAATTTCCCCACACAGTCGGAGACAGAAAATTACCCATCTAAGACTTACCCATCTAGACTTCACTGTCGATATTTACCTCTTTTATTTTATTCAGTTTAAAGGAGGTGATCAGACAAAAGTTACCCGCATAGTCTGATTAGATCACTAGAATTTCCTGTTATCTCAACAGTGTATTTTTTCAAATCTATGCTTGCGTGATATTGGCCTAACCAAACAAAGCCCTCAAGCGGAGCTACAGGGCTTCAATGCCATAACCTAGCATTAATTTTATCCTTCAGTTGGTCTAACATATTCGACAATTTTCAAAACTTTTGAATACCTTGCCCTTGTTACTAGGCCAATTTCCTGGGTTTTACTATCCTCTATTTTTCTTTTGGGTGTCGGCACGGTGTTCTTATTTGTAAACAAAAAGTACTTTTCGATTGAGTATCGTTAGTCTCATGAGAAGACACACAGAGCTTGCACTGTAAGTATCTCGGAGAGCTCCACTGATACAGTTCCTTATGATAAAATTATAAGAAATTGTATAGTGCTTTTTTAGCATTAGTCGTAGCGTGGCGGGTGTTGTCACGTATGACCCTTGCAACATAGTTAATAGATGAATAAATATTAACTATGCTTGCAAGCATCGTAAGTGATAACACCCGCCACGCCACGACTAACGCTAAAAAAGCTCCATACAATTGCCAGCCTTGTGTGTCTTCTCATGATCCAAAAGTGCCAATCAGAACGCAATCATCATGAGGAGCCAATGGGAGTTCACGGTGAGGAGATCAACTTGTCTAAAGCGCGGGAAAACGCAATGGACTCGATCGCGTTTAGCTTTTTGTTTTGAATCCGATTGGTTGAGAGACTACTGCGTATGTTTTGGACCAATTACAAAGCAAAGTAAAACAAAACCAATGCAATCCCCGTGTGAAAAGTCCTGGATAACTGAGTTTGTTCTTTATTCAACAAACAGAAATGTTTACTAACAAACTGCTCTTCGAAGGTTGAGGAACAAGATCACATGTCTGATATAAAACCCAACCTATTGATATCGGAGTAAACGTTGCCCCTTTTTCATTAAACAACTGACTCAGCTTGAAATATTTCCAAACCTGGCCGGGAGATAGGAAAATTTCACATTAAAGCCTCATAGTGACGAAGGACGGTACTCCTTTCTAAAGCGAGGACAAAAAAAAGTATTTTATTCGGCTTTGTTTTCTTGCGGTCAAGTTGTGTAGTCGACTACGAGGTCCAGTAAGGCCCATTTGGTCCCTCGTCAGACCTCTTTCCCTGTGAACAAAGAACAAAGTTGCTTCTTACCGCGTGCATAGATCTCGAAAACATGAGATCCATAGAACTTGCCAATTGTTATTAGTAAACGGCGGAAGTGACTTTTAATTATCATAACAAGATTCACTCTTCCCTCTTTGTGAGCATCAGCTTACGTGTTAAGAGCATAATGTGAAACAGTGCATCAAGAAAGCGGAGTTGATGCCCCGTGTACCGATAAATATCCTTCCTTATTTTATTATTTTTTTTAATACAGTGTTGGCTCTCAATGCTCCAGTTCAGTTCAACTATAAGGCTGCCTTACCGAATTTTAACGTCATTTTGTTATGAAATACACGGAATCTGGGATCAGTTTTGCGATGGGTTCGCATAAAAAAATTTCAGGACCGGAAGGCTTCTAGTCAAAAGGATAACACGTATTCTCATGGGCGAGTAATGCTGGTTGAACATTCTTGTTTCTCATTTGTGTTTCAGTTTTTAAGACAGTACTGATCGCATGAATCAAAAGATCCCAATCGTCAAAGCTTTTAGTATTATCCTAAGTTGACATTTGCATTTAAAATGGTGTTCACCATGGAGGTTGTTCAGATTCAAAAAAATGTCAAGGATAAAGCTTTAGGGAAAAAAACAATTTTTCTCATGCATCTAATATATGAAATATTCCACTTTCGAAGGGCACAACAATACAAGGTGAACAGTTGTGTAAATGCTATTTATACCAATTTCAGAACAGTGTCAGAATTTTTAATATTTTCATGTTAAATCAAAATTTGTAGATACATTTGACAAATGCAATGTTTGAGCATTAGTTCGAAGACGAAACGATGAAATAACCGACCAGCAATTTACGTCGTTAACGAAGAAGCGTTGATCTTAGAAATATTTTTTTATCATCAAATGGGGTACTCGTTCCAGCTAATATCAATATCACTGAGAAGTTTTCGATTTTCGCTTGTTGGCTTGATATTAAAATACAGTTCATCGTTTCTTGATTTTTCTATTCAGTCGTCGGCCACATTGATTTTATCAAACTTCTTACTAATTCCAACATATTCGATCCAAAGTTTACACTAATTCGTAAAATGTAGAAACTAAGTTTTATAGGAGATCTTAAACAATAATTTATCACGCCAAAATATTAAAAATGTTTCCGAGGCGTCGTGCAACATCATTCTGGATTGTAAAATTATAATTAAAGTGATAACTTACTTGTGCTTTCTGCTCTGATAAAACGGTGTGGTAGGCTCCGATAAATAACTTACAGCTTTCCACCAATTGTCCGACAAACGTTCTTTATAAACGCCTGATTGTCGTATTTTCCCTTTTTGTACTTAAAATAGGAAACTTAAGCTCGTTATGTCCCAGTTTGTCCCATCCCCCACAGCCATTTGCGCTGTTAGAATGTCCCTGCGTTTTAGGTATCCCCCTATATCCAAACACTTTTCTTTACGGTATCCCCTCCGGGAATACACAGAACGCTAAAAGTGAATTAAACAAGAGACTGGGAAAAGTAACACGGCGGTCAATGTTGAGTCGTGGGCTTATAAAACTACTTTTTGAAGTTATATAAACTATTTTCAAGAACTCCAGAAATCTCTGTTAGGATAGTATTTAAGCCAGGAGGGCTATAAAATGTCTTTAAAGCGTTGAGAAAAAGCGCCTTCAATCAGAAGAATTGGTTCATTTTCTTCGTCTTTTTCTTCGTAAACAAAGTTAGATACACCATCCCTGTACTTCGATGTCTTAAACGATACGAAAATGTTGAATTTTTTGTGTTGTTTCCGATTTGTGTAGACTTCGTGTACTGAGAATCTCAAACAAGCAGGATGGAACGCTATATCAAAAAGGATTTGGGCGTCCCAGTCACTCAAAGGCATAGGGTACACAAGAACTGGCTATTCTCCTTAATAAGGTTTCTTCGATTTAGATGCATGCATTTGAAAATAATAAAACATGTCAATAACAACGAGAAAACATTTACAATATTTGTTAGAATGACTAAAGTTACTATATACAACTAATGTGATTCAGGTATAATAATGCAGCCACACTGGAAGAGTTCGGGTTTATTATTTCTATCAAACTCAGGTTAATGTTTTACAAACATTAGTTCTATTTCTGCGACTTACACCATGATTTTCTAGGTATAATCAGGAAATTTTGTGAAAAATAGCAAACATCAGCCAGAGGGGCTTACAAGACTGATATGTAGCAATCTAACGAAATATCCCTTAAATGTTTGGCTTAAAGAAGAAAAGAAATCTTTATTTTCTTAGATTAAGGTTATGTTTATTATTTATCATTATTGCATATAGTTATTATTCTTTTTTGGTGTTCGCTAAAATACAAAGTTGTTTAGAAAATGAAAACACTGCAGACATTGGCTTGAGAAGACAACAAGCCCATGACAGCCTCATTGGGAAAGGGTATCTATTGGTATATAACTGAGTATCCCTTCTTTTCTAACTGACAAGGCTGACATATGATCTTTCATTTCCCTTTTCAGGAGAACGTGACGTTGCGTTACATGTATGGTTTTTTTAAAACGAGTGACAGGGTCAAATGTCAAGTACTTTTACTTAGTTCGAGTTCTTGCCTTGTGTAGGTCGAGTATTCGCCATGGAGGTTCTGTTCTTAGTCAAAATAAAGTAAAACGTTGAGTTTAACCGCGGATTTATTGAGTCGTTCTCAACAGTCCCAGAGCGTTTATGTACAGTCTATAGAGTCTATAGAAGTATATACACCAGTAAATAACTCACAGTTATCAGAGTGCATGAACCACAAAAAACTTTCCTATGTATTTCGCCTTTGTAACTCTGCCTCAAGCAACTAAACACAATCCGATCGCCTTTATCCCTAATGACTCCATACGATCTAAATAACAGTTTCAACCTCGCAGAAACCCAACTCTTTCGAACTTTAACGAGGTCGGGCCTTTTACTCTAACAAGTTTTTCTTTGTAAGAAGAACAACCGTTAAGTTTTGGAATAAATATCTAAAGGCAAATTTTAGATCCCTTTAGAAACTTTACGAGCTAAGGTAAAAGAATCCGTCTGACCTAAATTTAATTGGTCTTTTTAGAAAAATTTTCGACTGAATCGCTTACTAGTAGCTTTTATTAGTCTGTAGGAGTGAATCCCCTCACAGCATTTACGTGCTATATGACTGTTAAAGGGGGTAAGTGTCTGGAGAAAACGTGGCGCTCCTTTGGTGGGGGAGTATATATTAAATATATATTATTAGACGTTTTGTTGTGTAGTATCGCTGAGTATTTTTACGAGTTGTGCCGTATTTTGACGAGCCCATAAGGCGAGTCAAGATACAAACAACGATTAAAAATACTCAGCGGTACTACACAACAAAACGAATAATAAGTTATTCATTCTGCAACACGCCAAATTGTTATTTTTCGCGGATATCTATTTACGGGGAGTGCGTGACAGAAGTATGCGAAGCGGAGCGGAATTAGCGCGTTGTCGTGTTGTTGTCTCTATTTTCTTCAATAAATGAAGAAATTTCCGGGTCGTTTGGCTGTTTTTCGTCCTTCGATTCATTTAATAAACGTGGATCTATATTTGCCAGCCATTCCAACTCTTCGTCGTCAGAAATATGATTCAAATTGTCCGCCATTTTTTTTCGAAACTTCAATTCAATTCTTCGCTTGCGTGATGCGAGAAAACCTTTGTCTATTTATGATATGAGTTGATAAATAAGCTGACGTTTAGAGCGTTAGCCCTTCGTCAGACCCTCAGGGTATTTAAGGCAATCTCTTAATAAAATATTAATGCCTCGACCTCAAGCCCATCATCAAAGTTCAGGTCCATGAGAACCTTAAATAATTATGTGAACAGAAGCAAAATGCTAGCTTGATAAATGCCTTAGAATAAGTTGACGAGGTGGTTTTCTAGTGTGACGTGTCCTGTGTCTTCTGCACCAAAAAGGAGCCATCAAATCTCTTCATGCATGCAGAGAAATTTCCCAGCTGCTCACAAAAATACAATTAGAATAACTCCCGCCGAGAGGGTGAATATTTCACCATTTTATATAACTGAATCAAATCTTACTCACCTCTCCGAGGATTTGATTTCTATGCAACCTGCAATGTGTGCCAGACAAAAACTAAATTTATGAAGCACTCAACATTTCAAAGTAAAATCGTTCAATAAAACCTACAGTTACCGTCCATGCTTTTTGCTCCAACGATCGTGTTCGAAGAGCACGTACTACTAGTTGTCAGACCCTTTTAGTTCCCTTTACTCCGCCATTTTGAATTCTCAGGTGGGTTACCGCTGTACACCCGTTCCCCGTTCCCCGTTCCCCGTTCCCCGTTCCCCGTTCACCGTTTCTCGTTTCCCGTTCCCCGTTTCCCGTTTCCCGTTTCCCGTTTCCCGTTTCCCGTTTCCCGTTCCCCGTTCTCCGTTCTCCGTTTCCCGTTTCCCGTTTCCCGTTCCCCGTTTCCCGTTCCCCGTTCCCCGTTCCCCGTTCCCCGTTCCCCGTTCTCCGTTTCCCGTTCCCCGTTCCCCGTTCCCCGTTCCCCGTTCCCCGTTCCTCCTCTTCATTAACATCCCTTCGGAAAGGATAAACATATATCCAATTCACAATAGATTTCGTTTATGTAGAAGCGACGTCATACCTACAGACAATAGTTTCAGGCGCTCTTGTCTTTACAAGCGCAGCTCAGGAACATGCATAATAAAACAATTATTGGATTTGGTTTTCGCATAATAGCGATAATTTATTAAGGCCTCAGTTTGTGTTCTCCGCCTCGGCCTTCGCCTTCGGCAGATAACACAAAGCGTTGGCCTTGATAATTATTGCTATCAAGCTCAACCTTATCCGATAATCGGAATTATTTCACAATATTGCAATTGCGTAATTGTGCGTCAAATTAGTACACGTCAAGAATCACAGCTGCAGTAAAATGTGTCATTATTGCGCAACGTATCATTCAGGAACATTGAAACACTGTTTTCGTTGCTTCTCTTAAGAGGAAATTTGTCTGTTCTTGGTAGCAAACTAATGTATCAGTTTGGAAGGAGGGGATTCCCTGCGATGAAGTGATGTTGGAAATCCAGACGAACTGTCACGCCACCAGAGGTAAGAAATATGTGACATCTATTCATTCAATACCGCTGCACTGTTAGCGGCCTGCTCTACATAAAACCAAAAGTCTCGAAACTGTAATGGGGCCTATCTCTGTGCAACGCTGAAGAAGCAAAGACTCGTAAAGACAAATAACCTTGTTTGAGGATCTAGCAACAATCGCGAAAGCACGTGCTTTACGGTTCCAATCTTCGACTACTTGCTAGTGTGCCTCCAGAGGTTTTGCTTGTCTACGTACAGTCTCAAGGCTACCTCAGGGATTTATTCTTAAAAAAAACTTGCATTCGTGGCAGGTCTGAAAATATATTTTCTATCACGTTTTACACAAGTAGTTGAGCATTTGGCTTCACATTTCCTCCAAAAGACTTCATAATTTAACGGCAGCACATAGTTGCGCCGCTCAGAGACATTCACATGCCCCATCAAGTTGATTACATGTTTTCTGTGATCTTTTACAAGACTTGGTTAGCGTCTCCGTGATATCCACTCTTGATGATCTTTGTGACAGTGATAAATGCAAAAATTTCACCATATGCTCATTGCTTGAGAACACGTCTGGTGATCACAACGGGTGCATGCCTATTCGCCCATGCTTGTTGGGTTAACCTTTGAAGAATTTAGTTCGGCTGAGTTATCTCAAATTGCACTCGCAATGATGTTATCATCCGATTACGGTAATGTTTCTGGAATTACCGTCACCCAAATAGACTTTAAAAAAATAGTCCAAGAGCAGAGCAGTCAAGAGTAGAACTGCAATGTATTCGGCGTAATGTGGTAATTTGGCGTAATTTATTTAATTTATTAAAGCGTTGGCGCTTTAATATTCGAGGAATTATGTTACCTCAATATCCGGTTGATTAGCAACTTCCGCTTTCATCATCGACAAAATGAGGCCAACCATTTTGCTGTTGACTGAATAACTTTGAAGTAAGTTAACTTAAAGATAACTATTATAGTGTACTTCGTAATTATGTTATCCCTACCTGATCATAACTATTCAAGACGTAATTACTTGACAAAAGTTAGATTTCATGCATAAATTCTAAGGTATCGGAAAAGAAGAGCGCCACGTGTTCGGATTTCTTACGTCTGTAATCTGTTTCATTGTAAATACTAACTGTGGGTAAAAATTACTTCTTAGTCAGTAGCTAGGTTCCTATTACATTTTATTCTCTTTTTTCTTGCGAAATTAGTCTTACTATCACTCTCCGATGCTGTTAAACTCAGTAAGCCGCCGCAAGTTTTCGCGTATGAACCGGCCAAGTTTAACTGAATATTACTACAATCGTTCGAGCTTGTGTGTTCACAACCTAACTTGGAGTATTCTCCACTTACGTTAGTATGCTGTGGTAAAAAATTAATACTTTGCTTCTGTTGATTAGTTTGTTGATTCACACGTTTTCATGATGGACTAGATGGACGTGGTTCTAAGAAAATTCCCTTTTTCTTACGTGGGTGGCCTGCGGCACGCCGCGTAGTAGCCAGTTATGGAAACTGACCATGTGTTTGTTCGCCACGTGCTCAGTGTTCTTCTCGGTGAAGTAAAACCTTGTTGGATGAGGTTTCTATTTGGATGGGTGACCACATTTAGCATTCCTTGTTGGGACTTTTTCTTTTCTTGCCTAAATCTTCCGATTTAATTCCTGTGCTTTGAAGAGTCAGCGCTAAATTTATGGTTTACCAATCAAATCCAGTTTCTATGGGTAACGACCAACGCATCTTAAAGTTAACTTCGTCTTTTTCTCTACTACTTGCGAGAATTTATGGGATTCGTTTTTAAGCTTAATGATTTCGAGTTTATGAATGGTTTACCGTGCGTAAAATAAATTTTCTATGTCATCAGTCTTTTATCGACGATCTCCGCCTCAAGTCGAGAGAAAAATTCTTTGAGCGTCGGTTGGTGGTAAAAGTGAGACTCACATGAAAAAAAAAAAAGAGAGAGAGAGACTAAAACATAGGTCCGCAATGCGTACATGTAAGGCTTACGAAATTGAGCTGCTCTTTGGTGTCTGGTGTCTTATTGAGTTTCAGTTAGAAGAGCTAATGTCTGGTTAAAGTTAGATAGTTTTGAATATTGTTCCGGTTTATCAATAAAACAAGATAACTAGCATACAATATTCCTGAAATGTTCATTTTCAAGATGAGGGTTAATGGGCAAACTTTGTAATGGTGGTCTCATTTTGACAACCAACACCCCAAGGTTGCACATGTAACCTGAGGATTTTAGGAACTAAAAAGGATGTCAGCATCATCTCCTATGGTGGTCTGCTAGATTTAGTCATGATTTTGCTTATGTAATGAAGTGGAATTGACTTCTGAAGTTTGTAGGTAGATTGTCTTTTCCAAGGCAAGTGGTGTGAAATTAACTCTGGGGAAGTGTTTCATACGAATATTTTTGGCATTTTGCGTACCAGTACACAAGGAAAAAACTTTCCAGAAGGGCCAGGATATTTGGGAAATGATTTAATCTACACTAGGAGCCATTGGGAGCTTGATTTGGTCTTAATGTATGTTTAGGTTTCTTTGTCCATTTGGGCACAAAGTTCTATTCTCAGTTGGTTGAGAGCAAATCATTTATTATAATTATTGTATTTGGGTTTTGTGGGACCATGTTTTCAATAAAAGAACACAGAAAAATTAAGTCGCGGAAGGGGGATATGGGGTTGTAAATGGAAGAATTTAGGGGAAAAGATAGGTGCCTAACAAGATCTGAACACAGGCATTATTTTAATGAATCATATGTTGAGTAGTACTCTGAAATAACATTACTTTAACATTGCTAATAATTTTTAACCCAATAAGATTTTCAATTGACCTGGGGGTTTTATTTAACAGAAAGTTCAATAGAGATAGTGTCATGCACCATAATAGATTTCAGGAACAATAATCAGAGACATAACTTAAACACAACAGAGTTCAATGGACAGGCAAGCACATGATGGTATCGTATGATTTAAAGCACCAGAATCTTGCGAGTTTTCTTATTATTGATATTGTTATTATTGAGTCATTTCGTGCCAGTGTTTCCCAAATTCAAGCTATGTGGAGACATGAAATGAATAGGTGAACTTGACATCATCATGTCATTAATGGTCAACCTGACATGCTATCCGCAAAATTTGTCCTTCAGCTGAAATCTTACTCGGGAATGCAATTTTGTTATTGTTTATCAATATACATAAAAATATCCGAGCGTTTGTTTATTTTGGTCAGCCACTCTGTGTATCAATCAGCATAACCCACTTCATATCACTCTGATTGGTTTCTAGTGTGATTTATTGTTGCTGAGCCGACCAGTAGTTTAGATTTGTACTTGAGTTATTACTTTTGTACTAGTGATACATGAAAAAGGCACCTAGCTGCTTTCAGCCAGTCAAGAGTGTAATTTTTCATGCATATCAGTATTGTGATGAATTAACCAAAACCAAACAAGTAACAAAAAAAGGAGTTGTAGTCTGGGGTGTTGGGTTGGAGAGTAAAAAAAGCTCCTTCGAAGGAGGTGGCTGATGGGCGAGGAGGGCATTACCCCACGCCTGACATGGGGCATGTAGCTTTATAATTAGTCACCTACTCATGCCATTATATTTTAATCCCGCGAATAAGTGGGAGACGCCTGTGATTATCCTTGGGAAATGCCATATAAAGCAGAAGAACACGTTTCTGAGCCACGTGGAAACCTCAAATGTATCACTGATTTTGCTGTTCGGAAAATGTTTTGAACATCTGCGAGACGTAGACAAACTAACAAGTGTTAACGCCAACCTGGGAACGAGGTTAGTGTCACGCCATTTCGCGTTCATCAATCACAAATACGCGAAGCTATCGTTCACGTCATTCTTATAGCCGGACTGCCCAGTTTCGAGCTGGGACTCAGTAAGAAAAACTTATTTGAAATATTTGTTCGATTGGTTATAAATCCGCGTCAAACATTGCAAGCGTTTCTTGTAGTATCCTGTGTCTGCGAACATTCGCCTAAGTCTCCATAGGCCTCTGGAATAGTCCGGAAGCTTTAGGGCATTGAATGCACATATCGACCTGCGGGGTATCATGAAAACGTTTTTAAAACCAGGGGTATCATGAAAACGTTTTTAAAACCAGTTAAAACGTCGCCATGTATTATGTTCCCTCTCTGTCAATCGTAATTTCCAAAATAATCTTACCATCATGTGACGAGTAATTTACATCCACGTGGGAATCAGCTCAGTCACGGGATAATTATGTCAACGCCATACTACATCAACAAAAATACTGCATGATGAAACAACCGTTTTTTAGTGACTTGCAGAGTCATCAAGGTCATAACTTACTTGTGGTTCTCAGGAGCGTGCAGGGAAAGTATCAGTAAGTCGTGTTACATCCATGTCCTTTTTGACCCACAATCTCGTAACTGTTCCCATTATTGTTGGAGTTACCAGAATTTCGAGAACTTTTTCTCAAGTTTTAGAGTTGTTAAATCCTTGACTTAATTCATAGTTTCTCAGACTTCCATAAAAAAGAAAAAAAATTGGATGTCTTGTCGACCGAGAAAGTGCTCTGAGGTTTATTTATATTTTATCATGCTGCTGATCGATTATCGAGCGAACTCGTTGCTCGCTGTAAATTTCAATCCTTTCATTCGGTTAAACCATGTAACTTTTATTTATTTTTTTTAACGCAGTGTTGAGTAATCATATTAGCTGTACAGCTTTGTTACTTTTTGAAAGTTGCGCACTTTTTGAATAACTAACAGATGATTTCATAGCCCTATTTATCATGTATGTTCATCAGTGCCATCTCAGCGTGACACCTCTTAATTAATTGTTGGAATATGGAATAGACTTCTGGATTTGGGAACTATGACATAAGCGAACAAGGACGCGAACGCCGTAAATTTGAGAAATTTCTGTTTAGTTTGTTCACCTCTCTGGTTTTCTTGCATGGATATACCGGGAGAGGTCATTCGTCGCCAAAAGAGTATAAGGGGAGAGGGGGTGGGGGGGGGCTTATCGGGGGGGCTGTAAATTATTTACTGCCAATTAATTACCAGGGAGAGGAGGAACATAGGATTATCATAGAGCCTTATGGGGGATCAGGTAAATTAAATCGTGACACAACAAAAACCCTTCGTCCCCCCCCTCCCTCAGGAGGTAAATAATGACCAGTCCCAGGCCTTCCACGGCCAAGCGGTATTTCAGTTACATGGCTGGGATCTGGTTACGAGATTAGACAAGTCCATAGGTTAAAGGCACAGTCAGGGATCATCTTCACCTGCGCTGAGTTCAGTTTTATCCATGCAACGATAAAACACTTGTTTTTGTCTCTATGAGTCAAATTCAGCTCAAGTTGTTATTACTTATTACCATCATAATGAAAAAAAGAAACAACGTTTTTTTAATCTTCGAAATCCTGAGCACTTTTTAAGTAACAAAGCTCGTAAAAACGTGTCAGTTATGGCCACTTAAATCATGCAGACATCTGTAGAAATATTGGGAGTTCCTTAGCCTGTCTATGTACACGAGAATTTATAACAAAGCGTAGGAAACTTGAAGAACATTAGACTCACATTTGTGAAACGTTTTTTTCACCTCAGTCTATCGTTCATTCTCTCTTACGCAGTGACATTCCACGCGATATTACGAAACAAACAATAGAATCATTCAAACAAAACCAGCAGCAACACGGAGAAACTCGACTGTTGTTGGCCCACTGGATCCAAACGAAGCTGAAAGTTTCCCCAGAAACTCGCCTCCTGGTGAGTCTTCATGGTCTGGAGAGAAACTTATCGATGAAGAAAGCTACTGCCATCTGCCTAAAAGAGAGTACGGCCATCTTCTATTTGAGCGTGACCTTGCTGAAAGAAGTCTCAGAGTTGCAAATTACCGGCTTTCCGACGAGCGACGAAAACAAAGAAACCAAAGAAGATATGGTAGGGATTCCTGCCTTTTCATTTCGCTCTGAGTTTCTGCGTAGAGACACATACTGAAAATTTAATTCAAAGGCGGCTCAAATATCATCTTCAAACCTTTCCCAGTTCGCAATACCACTACTTCAAGAAGGGCACTACAGTGTCCGGAGTTCCATCAGTTAAATAAGACCGCAAAGCCGTGTTTTCGTGAATTATTATCTTGAGTGTGGACTTTCGTGGGTAGGCCCCTTTTATTTTACCGTGGACAAATCTGCCCATTATCCTTCGTATATTTAGCCTTCTGTCCTTAATTTCTCACCTGTTTCCCGTGGTATGAAGGTCCCCTATACTTTTTTACTTGAAGCGTGCTTGGGCGACTTTTTTCTCGTGAATCGTCATTTAAGTTTTTCTTTATTCGTGAATTAGCACTGGATCATATCCACACGTATTTTGCGCACTATAAGTAAAAAATTATCATTATTCTATGTAATCGTGATTAAAGGTGACAAAATCTTTTCGTGTCCACGTGAGTCTTTTATTCAAACGTGACTCGAGCTCGTGAATGAAGAACCGAATTGAACATGATTCGTGAACGTGAATCATTTCGTTTTGCGTGATGAATTTCCAGCAATCCTGTTGTTTTAGACAGGACATCAGCTTTACATGAATCGATAACAGTCATAACAGAGACCACTAATGGTCCTTGAACAAGTAAGACAAGCCATAAGGTCATCTTTTCTCACTTCTGACTGGTCAACACTAGAAAAAAGCAAAAAAAGAATTCGTGAATTTTTTTTTTTTTTTTTTTTGTTTCTATGTGAAACGTGACCCTCTCAAGTTTCGCGTGAACATGAAAGAATTTTGGATATTATTCGTCATGCGTGAGAAGGCCAAACGTTTTTACGTGACTGAGTTTTATAAAGGTTATAGGGGACCCTCTGGTATCCCACCTTTAGATTTTCTCAGCAATAAGAAATGTGTTTGAATTTAACCCGGCTAACATGCCTTTACTATTTGAACTTTCCTCAGGAGCTGTTGCAACTAAAATTCAGCGAAACAGCATGGAAAATGCACACGAGGGACCGAACCAGTCTAGCCCCCGACTGAACTCGAAATATTCGAAATTACCCTTAGATCATCACACTAGTGGAGCGGAAAAGATGGAACTACATAATCATCTTAACGGGAGCGCAAGTCACCATAGCGATAGCCAAAAAAGTAACTCTGAAGACGAAAACAAACACGGAATTAAGGACGCCAATAATTGCGTTAACAGTTCTAATGACAATGACGATTTTTTTGGTGATGACGATAACCACGACGACTTTGCCAACAACTTTGGCTTTTTTGCCAAGAGTTGCACAGTTCAAGCTCCCCTATGTCCAAATGCAGACGAAACGTCTGTAGGGTCAGAAGAAACAGCGGAATCTCTGATTGACACCATTGACGAGGACACGGGTAACTCTTGTGCTGAGAACAATGATGGTAGCCTAGCCAGTAGCAACAGTATCAACAGCAATACTGACACTTCTTGTGAAAATTCCATCACCAGAAGTGACAAGAAAAAAGCTACAGACGTGCAGAAAACTAGCAGTTATGAAATAGGAAATAATGTCGAGTTTTTAGTGGAAAGAAACGGTGAAGCTAAAAGTCAAGGAGCAAGACCAAAGAATCTTCTTCAGAATCCAACGATGTTCAACACATTTGAAACAAACTATCACGATGGGAAGATACCATCATTGGAGACAACTGGTATTTGTCAAACTTTTCTTGCCCGGCACTCTACAGATCCGAGTCTTCCGCAAAGTTTGTTTACAGAAAGTTACGACATGCGCAACAGTTATTCAAACGGTTGGACCCAACATTCTGTAACCGGTAATAGCAGGTCCCCTCCACACTGGAGTGTCCCCCGTTCGCCGGCTCCACAAAGATGTTGGTTGATGCTCGAGGACGCACAACCCAGGGGGTTGGGTCCACGGTACGGAGATCCAATGCTGGCAAATTACCAACCTGTGATACCAATGGCGGGACAGTTCCCCTACGCCAGTGGCTTCAGCCAAACGAGCTTTTCAAGTTTTGGTGACTTTCCTGCAGGGAATGGGACTCAGACAACATCACCTTCACTCGGAGTCAGTCCTCTGGCGCCCGCTGTGAGATATCCAGCGGTTACCATACCAAATTCCAGGATAAATGTTCCGACCACGACTTCGCAATACTCTTTAAGTTCGATGTCTGAAAGTTTCCCTCTAGTTACTTCCACCAATATTGTGTTTAATAGAGGGTATAGAGATACCCAAGAAAAAGGTGGCTTAAACTCATCAGATCTGGGTGATTCAGAGAGACAGGAAGAGAGATTACGGAACCATGACCTTTTCAGTGGTCATCAGGAGGGTTCATTTGCGTCACTATCGCTTAGGGATCCTTTACTGGTTTCTCTTGAACAACAAGTGGCTGAAATCGATAGAGTTCTTAAAGAGCGAGAAGAACGGACCAAAAGGCAGAGAGAAGCAGCGCAAAGACATAAGGAGATAAGGGAAACGAGGCAAAGAGAGGCAAGAGAAGGAAAAGAGAGAGAAGAAAGAGAAATGAGAGAACAAGAGGAGAAAGAAAGGAGAGAGAGGGAACAGAGAGAAACAAGAGAAAGAGAAGAGAGAGAAACGAGAGAGAGGGGACTGAGAGAAATGAGAGAAAGAGAAGAGAGAGAAACGAGAGAGAGGGAACTGAGAGAAAGAGAAGAGAGAGAAACGAGAGAGAGGGAACTGAGAGAAATAAGAGAAAGAGAACAAAGAGGAACGAGAGAGAGAGAGGATGGAGAAATTAGAGAAAGAGAAAACAGAGAAGGAATGGAGAGAGAATTGGGTTGGCGAAGAGAAGGAGAAACAAGGGAGACAGAAGAAATAATAGTAGAAGGGAACCAACCAATTCAGGAGACTCCGCTATGGCAGTGTGAACATTACCAGCGGAGATGTAGTGTCAAGTTTCCATGTTGCGGAGCGTTTTATCCGTGCCACCGCTGTCACAATTTATCGGGGACATGTCCTGCTGATGATAAGAAGGCACATCATGCGACACATGTCAAATGCGGAAATTGCGGACGCGAAGAAGAGGTTAGTATCTGGTATATTTGGTATCCTGTCGTACTGAAGTAGCTTAGAGAAACAAAATTCTAAAAGCACAATTTTGTCCCAAAATACCTGACGTTAAAATCCCATGGGAGTAAGTTACATCTAACCTCAGGTTGATCAGAAAATCAAGATCAGTAGAAGGTCTTTGCCATGAGCGACGATAAAAACCAAATTCCTTTTCAACATGAAGATCAACCAGATCAAGGAAACAATTACGACGAACTACAGATATTGCTTGTGATGCATTTATTATGCACAATGTTTAGTTAAATGTGTAGAGAGATGAACAAATTCTTGGCAGCATTCTCAAAAGTTTTTCTAGCAAGAACACTTACACTTTTCTTTAAAAATACTGCTTATTCTATATATATATATTGTAGATAAATGAAGGGAGTCAAACCTGCAGACGTTGTGGAGTAAAATTGTCAGAATATTTCTGCCCAAAGTGTAAGCATTTTACGGGAGTTGACAAGAACCCCTTTCACTGCGAGAAGTGTGAAATCTGCCGGTAGGTCGTTTTTCAGTCGATTTAAAATATACAGAAACGTTTGTAAGTTTGTAGAAGTTGTACTTATCTGTAAATTCTAGTCAGCTGCGGATGGAGACAAAATTGAAGTTAGCTTCTTATCGTTTTTACAATGCGCTGTCCTCTTGTGAGCTACTTAGATAGTTTGCGAGCATTTAATTTTAGGAGGCAAATCCGAATGGAATAACGTTGTTGGTGTAATGGGCCTACTCTGCATTTTGGGTGAATTTTTCCCCCATTTTTTTTCCTTTAGCATTTACAAGGACAGATCTTTTCACTGCGATGTGTGCAATGTTTGCCTGGACAAGCGACTGGAAGGAAAACACAAATGTCGGCCGAATTCAGGGCATGACGAGTGTTGCATCTGTTTGGAGGTAATCATAGCTCACTTTTTATGCTTTCAGTGCTTCAAACACCGGTCCACTGATTTACGCATTTTAGTGAAACTGAGCAACCTCACAGCCGCTAGAGACACATGTTTTTGTTGGAATGTTATTGACACTTTTTATTTCACTCGTTATTTCAGGACGCGTTCAGCGGATGTCAGATCTTGCCATGCTCTCACAAGGTTCACAGAGAATGTGCCATTGCAATGATACAGAATGGCGTGTAAGTATGCTTAAAGTAGTCTATAAAAACTGTTCGTGACCTTTAAAGGATGTAAATGTCCAACAGTAAGTATGAACTATAGAATAAGGGTAATAACGATATGTGACCGATTGTATTATCCATAAAGGTTTTTCCGAAAATCTGACTGAAAAGGGATAACTACGTCAATCCTTCGGGAAGAAACGATGCTGTCATCGTTTAACCGTTTCCAAAATTACCAATCGAAGTATAAGCTTCTCTTTATTGGTCCCACGAAAACTCTCCTCTGGGATGTAAAAATCTAACTTACATTCTACGGGTGAAAAAGGTTCAGCACAATACCAAGTAATGATGTACAATAACTTAAGGAAAATTGTGATTGAGCGTCCAACCCGCAATTGTTTTGCTTACTGTCCTTGAAAACGTTTGGCAGCCTTTTTACCAATCCAAGTGCAAACTAATATCAATTGCGATTTGGTCACACACGTTTTCCCGCGCTCCAAGAAATTTGAGTACGATCTTAATCGAGTTTCAAAAGTAATCTGGAATTACATTGGTTTTTTTTCTTCATTTCGTCCTGTGATTGGCCTAGAAAACCCTGGCCAGCCTCTCATCCAATCAGCTGCAAAACTAGACTCATTCGCGACTTGATCACCCTTTCTTTTCCCGCCTTTGAAGAGGTTTACTTGTTTTTCCTCTGATTTCTCTTTGCGACTTGATCACCCTTTCTTTTCCCGCCTTTGAAGAGGTTTACTTGTTTTTCCTCTGATTTCTCTTTGGCTCCTTATGAAATTGTCTTTTTTCCGATTTTTTGGTTTTAGTTTTTGGAATCTTTATCAAAAGGCGCTCTAATAACATATACGGAATAGATATCTGACAGTTTTTTCTTTTGCTTTTAGACGTAATTGCCCAATATGCCGCCACCCTCTGTATGGTCAACTCCAGCAGTAACTTCTCAGACTCTCGAAACAGAGGGATCTAAGCCAAGATGGTGAATACAAGTTAGAATTCTTCATTAGCGAGTGCTTAAACCATTAACATCAAGAAATGTGTACTTTGCAGCGCTTGCTAACGTTTTATCTGATGCTTAGGAGTTGAATATAAGGAGAAAAACTCTTTAATTCTTTTGCAATCAATTTGGAATCAGTGCTAACAGGAAACTGAACGTAGAGCATTAGTTAGTACCAGGTTTCAAACGCATCAGAAAGTTAAGGTACACTTACAAGATAACAAAAATAATAAACAAATGAAACTGCTCATAACTGCTGGAAGGCAAAAAGAGATGAATGGCTAAATTAAAGTTGACCAATGATAGGTCACAAGTCGACATGAGTAACTGATTATTAAGCAACATTCTTCTCTCTTGTCACTCAACGGAACTAAAAAGTGGTGGGCTATGAAAACGACTCATGTATTAGTGGGAATGGCAACGGCTCATGTACAATAACTGATAATGTTACGGCTGCTACGCCTTTATAATCGGACATTGATTCACAACAAGTTTAATTCGAGTTGTATCATGTTAAACCGAAAAAACAACGTTTTTGTTTGTCCATCAGGGACGCTATCATTTAAGTTTCACCCAAAACCATTTTTTTTTGTCTTTGCTTGGGCGAGCGATAAGTCATGTTTATCGTAATAGCGTTTTCCCACCTTATCTGAGTTAGTCTGGTCGAAAATTCGTACAAGCGGGACCGTTATAATTGTGTGAGTGCTTATGTTCCTTTTCATTGTACTTTTCTAAATATTTAGCCTTTTGTTAGTTTCGCCCAGTTATGCACTAGTTTCTTTTCATTGCACTTTTTAACAACCTGGTGACAATTGGCTGACGTTGTTCCCATTACGTTGGAACGCTACATGATTTCCCACTTGGCTATTAGTTTACGTGAGAATTCGTTTTTAAGCGTTTCTCGTTTATTCTTTTGAATACATAACTTTTGTCGCGTTTGTTTTTTGGTCTTAGTATAACGTATGTCATTGTATCGGAATGTTTGGAATGTTAGTTTGTATGTTAGAATTAAACATAGCTTCTTTCTTACTGTTTTTATGATTCAATTAACGATAAGTACTTGGACGCCTCGGCTTTGTTCAATAAAACAATCTAATGCTTGTCCATAAAAGATATCCTAGATTCATTGTGCGTCTTCACTTGCGAAACTTAGTTGTCGTCGATATTTTCTTTGCATGTGTCGGCCGCGACAGATAAAGTATCTTTAGTAATAACAATCGCCTTCAATCTTTTAGCTCAGTTGAGTTACAAGATAGCAGAATTTTTCTCAATAATCGGCTACCTATGTCAACTAAGCTTCTTAATCCGTACTTTTGTTCGGCTGCACGTCCAAACGGAAGCCTACATTGACTTTGGTAAAAAGTGAGATGGTAAAAATGGTGAAATGCAAGAGCTATGGCTATTTTGTAGACATGTGGCTATGAGAGGTAACATCTACGCGACTGTAAAATGTAGTCGAAATCCACAAATCCGAAATTCGCACTATTTACTCGCGATTCGCTAAAAGCCAATATACATAAACAAGTTTAATATACAGAACAGGAAAGCAAAACGAAATACAAATAAAACAGGCAAAATGACGGACAAAATAACGAAACTTACAAGATTATGTGGCGACTACGACGACTTAAACATAATGACAACGGCGACAAGAAAACAACGGCAGAAGAAGCTATACCAAACAATAAAGACAATGCATAAAAATGAACACGAAAATATGAAATGTGACGTAACCTAAATGACTGGCAAACCTGATAAAATAACAAATATACACGGAATAACTGAAAATGGAAAACAATGTACAAAGGAAGTGAATGTAAAACAAAGGTGAGGCGCCGTGACTACATAAAATACTAAACTGGGCCGTGTCCTTCTTTTAACCTTCTGCAAGTAAGGCCACGCGCGAATTTGAAATATTACAGAACGTTGCACTGTGTGGTGCAAAAAAGTGTCTTGGTGACCCGTTAGTTAAATCAAAGTTTGTGTAGTGCACCATCGTATGACACACCGTGATTTGTATTTCTTAGGGCCAGTCATTATTTCAAGTATCGCCAAGCAAGGGGGGGAGGAGTAAGAGGATTTTGGGGTGGATCGCATCGACTGAGGAAAGAAGGGGGGGAGATCAGTCTTCGCCAACAGGGTGTAAAGGGGGGACATAAAAAATTAACTGCAGAAAAATATATTAAATTGTCCGTCATTTTTGTTTCTTAACTTCAATCTAATTCATCGCTTGCGCGATGGGAGAAAACCTGTCTGACTAGTTCTCTGAAATACAAATACAGCGCGATATTTGTACTCGTTTTGGGCGTTATTTGTACTCTACGAAGCACAGTTGGATCATAACTGAATACGGAATAAACTTTTGAAAAGAAATAGTATGTACTATGAATTTATCCTGCACTGAACATGATATGACCGTGTTCTACGCAACATATTTCTGTTGGGTGTCCCGTTATTTCAATTTCTCTTGGCGCAAGAACCAAACCAAATTAATCATAAAAACCATCAGAGCGTAGGAAAGTATCACAGTAGCCAATGAGAACTCAAAGTAAATACAACTACATTACCTCGTTAGGAAACGAAACTGATCAATTCAAGTCGAGGGAGGCTTTAATTTGTCTTTGTATCTGATTGCTTTGATTATTTTAGACATCGCTGTATAAATTGTATTCTCTTCATAAAAAGTTAGGGGACTGAGAGGGGGTTTTCAATTACTTTGGAGCTGAAAAATGATAGACTTTATATTTCGGAGCTCAGAGGCCTGTAAAATATCGTTGGTGGGATGTTTTCCAATTACTTGAGGTTATAAGATTTAGATCAAATAGACAACTCTTCTTTCTGGTTCATTCGTTGTTTTGTTGACAAGAGGTGCTAACTGGTACAATAAACACGGATTAGTCTTGCTTTTTTTCCCTTTTCGTTGGGATTTTGAGTGATTTCATAACAATAGGAGTTTCCCATCATCAGTAAACCAATCGTCAATCAATCAATTCCTTTCTTTTTTATGCATAGGTACAAAAGCGAAATGATTGTGATCAGTCATTCATGAAAGATACCAAACCTGTTTGAATTCAGCCATTCCAACTCTCACTTGTGAGGGAATATTCTTGGGAGCTTGGGGGAGCACTACGAAAAAAAGAATCACTAGAGCGTTGCAAGGTAGGAAAAATTACATTAGCGTTTATGATTATTTTACACTACTGATTACAGATGACGATTGGCGACTGACTTTATCTGCAGTAGTCTTCATCGAATTATATGATAGATGATGCAAATTTCGCCACACTTTGCTAATAAGGGAAACTACAGAATAATCCGTACCGAGCGACCATTTTCACAGACGTATGAAGTTTTATATTGTTTCAATTTTCAATTCAATTAGTTTCATTTTCCTTGACTGAAGAAATAGTACCTCGATTCTGGCAAAATTTTGAGGGAGTCTAATCTTCATTTCAGCTTTTCTAAGCCTGTCTCATGATTTCTGTTTTTATTTGTTTTTTTTTTTCTCTTCTTCTTTTCGGGAGAATCCTGATTTTCCTTTTCTGTTTTCCTTCCTCCTGTAAACCTGTTCAAATACCTGCTGCTACTGTTTGACTTGACACAAGTCGGTCACAAGGACTTTTCGTTTCGAGAACGTCTAGACTACGAGTAGTCCCTCCTTTTCGGCTAAGTCGAAAGATTCCATAAAAACAATTTACGTTTGCGCACCCGGGTAAGCTTTACTTATACTTGTGACTTGCGTACCACTTGAGCTCTATGAGTCAGGCGCTCGAAAGGTAGGTGATTAAGTCTAACGGTATGGCTTTCCGCGGCGCGCTGACGTAATTTTATTTTATGGATTTTTTCGAGTCGCGCGACGGATTTCGCCGAAAAGGAGGGAATGCACGTAGTCTAGATATTTATGGAACGAAAACTCGTTGTGACCGACTTGCGTCGTAGTCTTAGAACTTCTGATGAAACCGCCATCACTAACTCGCGCGTTCACCGTCTCGCCTATTCTACACCCTCTTAAACTACAGGCTTCTTGCTTGAACCTCATTTTCTGATTTTTCGAATCACTATGGGTAGAAGGTTAGAAGCTTTCGGTTTTCATTGTTCCTTGTCAATCCCCATATTCTCCATATAAATTTTTCTAATGAGAGAATCATTTGGGTCGATAATGGCAATAGCCAAAGCAAAATAAGTTTTTCCGAAGAATTCACTTTTTCGTTACCTTTCCCTGCTTTCTGACAGGAAAACGCGTTCAAAAAACGTCCTGGCTACGGAAAGGTCTATAGTGATTGAAATGAAATTTTTACTTTGTCAATTGCGAGCAGTTAAAATTTGAAAAGTGAAACACAGAACGGAGAGAGAATTGGAGGGGGGGAAGAGAAGGAGAAACAAGGGAGACAGAAGAGAGAATAGTAGAAGGGATCCAACCAATTCAGGAGGCTCCACTATGGAAGTGTGAACATTACCAGCGGAGATGTAGTGTCAACTTTCCACGTTGCGGTGTTTTTTATCCGTGTCACCGCTGTCACAATTTATCGGGGATATGCCCTGCTGATGATAAGAAGGCACATCATGCGACACATGTCAAGTGCGGAAATTGCGGACGCGACTGGAAGAAGATGTTAGTATCTTTTGCATATTTGGAATCCTGTCGTACTGAAATAGCTTAGAGAAACAAAATTCTAAAAGCACAATTTTGTCCCAAAATACCTGACGTTACATCTAACCTCAGATTGATCAGTAACCAAGATCAGTCGGAGGTCTTTGCCATGAGCGACGCTAAAAACCAAATTCCTTTTAAACATGAAGATCAATCAGATCGACGAAACAATTACAGAAAACCAATGAGCAGATAAATTGATTTGATATAATCAGCATCAAGCGCGGGAAAACAGTTCTTCCCAGGTCTCTACTAATTGAGCCAGATGGTGGTGCCAGTTTTCTAGATCGATCACGCAATAATAAAAAAAACCCAAACCAATGCCGGTTTATTTTCGTCAATCAGTTGAAACGAGAGAAATTGGCTGCAATGAGCAACGGGTTAGGTCACGCCTCCACAGAAATTGCTACAGATATTGCTTATGACGCATTTGTTGCGCACAATGTTTAGTTAAATGGGTAGAAGATGAACAAATTCTTGGCAACATTTTCAAAAGTTTTTCATGCAAGAACTTGTAGGGAAATACTTACAGTTTTTTAAAAAAAGACTGATTATTCTTCTCTATATTGTAGATAAATGAAGGGAGTCAAACCTGCAGACGTTATGGCGTTAAATTGTTAGAATATTTCTGCTCAAAGTGTAAGCATATTACGGGAGTTGACAAGAACCCCTTTCACTGCCGGTGAGAAGTGTGAAATCTGCCGGTAGGTCGTTTTTCAGTCGACTCAAAATACACTGAGACCTAGCGGGAAACGTTTGTAAGCTTGTAGAAGTTGTACTTATCTGTACATTCTGGCCAGCTGCGGATGGAGACAAAATTGAAGTTAGCTTCTTATCGTTTTTACAATGCGCTGTCTTGTGAGCTACGTAGATAGTTTGCGAGCATTTAAC